>NW_008606187.1:0-31111 GCF_000691845.1 Merops nubicus | reverse complement strand
CAGACCGGTTTCTGCAGCTCCACTTGGCAGTTACAGGAGCAAGAGATAAAACCTTGCCTGTGGGCACAGGTTTATCTGCCGCCCGGCCCACAGAGTGGGGGGCTGCAGGAGCTGCAGGGGGGGTAACCTGAGGCAGAGCAGGTGACGCTTTTCCTGCAGCACCCAGGGCCAAGGCGAACACGACATATTTACAATACAGAACTCTAACCTCCCAAGCTCACCATGAAGAGTATTAAAATCATGTTCAAACATACTGAAATTATTAAATACCATACACAACTATAGCATTGTAATTCAGTTGTTTTTTTTTTTCCCAGTGGAACACAGAGGCATTTTGATAAATATCCATCCCAATCATATTCGTAACATACCTTCCAAAACACACAGACAATAACTTAATCCAAGCCCCCCGAGCACCCCTGACCATCCAGCGCACATGGCAAGACACTAATAGAACCAGAAAGTTATAACAGAACTGAGAGCAAATGAAATACATTATTATCTGCAGTAAAAGCATTTTCTTAACTTCCAAATTTTTTTCCAACGTAAAATCTCTTTTGCTCAAGCCCCATGATGGGCACCAATTATGTCCTGGTTCCATGTAAAAAGGCTTCAGAGCAGGACCCACATGAAACAGAACTATGTGCCCCCTTCCAGCGACAGAGAGAGAGAGAGAGACTTTGAAAACCAATTGGGAGTTAAATAAAAATAAAGTATATTGTTTAACAGGGAATGGAAAACAAAAAAGGGAGGTAAAAATGCATACAAAGATGGGAGAAATACAAAAGTAAACAAAATATACAAAACCCTCAGAATTGTTCCAAGGTGCCACGGAGCGAAGCACACAGCCGCAGGGCCGGAGCAGGGACTAGCACCCACTTCCTGCCTCTTTCCCAGACTGTGTGACGGAAGGGGAGGGAATACATGGTTCCCCCCTCCTCCCCGGGGCCCTTCCAGGTGCTGGAAGGTCACACCCCCACTTGAAGCCTCAAACCACAACAAAATGCCACAAGGAATATCTGAAGGCAGATAATCCACCAGCTAACCATCATAGATAGCTCTTTTCCAAGTGACTTACAAGTAAGATATGCCAGCTGATTCAACACGGGGATACTTGGTTAGGAATGTGTACAGGGCTGTGGTAGCCCAGTGGCAATAAGATGAGATTTGGTACATGCCTTGAGTGCAAAGGCACATTTACTGTCCATAATTGTTTCCTAAGCTTGTAATTGTTTACTTCTGCTTGTAAACCTTTATTTTTCCTATCGCCGCAGCAGTATCAGGCACTGAAGAGACATGAAATACTCAGGCAGTCTATATGGGAGAGCAAGAAGGGAGTTTTACTGTGCCTCTCTATGCCATTTCATCTTTTGTGTTCACATTTTTCCCCTGAAAGTCCCAGTTCCTCTACTACATCCTGCTTTTAAAATGATACAAGCATTAATCTGAAACTGTGAAAGCATCATTTGAACTCAGGATCAAAGCCAGGAACAGACTAAACCAGTCTTCCATCTCCTTCAGAGCTCATGTGTCTCAGCATCTGCCACTTTATTTTAATGTCACCTTTCAGCAGCCTTTTGGCAAGAATTCTGTATTCATGTATAAGCTAATGCATTTAGAGTCAGTTAATATTTGCTTTATGACCTTAATCATCTTTTAACACATTTCTTTTCACTGCACTTATATGCCTTAAATGTGCTAGTTTTAAATGTGAAGCAGCAATGTCAAAATACTTAGAAATGATAGTTTGAATCTGTTTGAATTCTTTGCCCATACCCAAATTCAAAATTCTGTATTAAAATAGAGCATTTTCTCATTGTTTTCCCCCTCACCTGATCATTAGTTTCTCTCAGGGGAAATGCACTGGCAAAATCACAAAATATCAGTCGCAATAGAAGAAACATGGAATAGTGCCATTGAGTAAAAATATCTTCTGCAGAAACATAAAACTGTCTGGGAACTCCTGGGTCGTCATCCTCCTATCCCAGTTACCATGGCATGATAGGCTTTTAAGTCTATTGTGGGCCACAGTGTGAGCTGACTACAAACATCACTAACTGCAAAACACAGGTTTAGTACAAAGCACCAAAAACCCCACAAAATCTATAGTGCACCATTAAACAGAAAGCAAGCATAAAATCAATATCCTTTCCAGCTTCTAAGTAAAGCTACAGTGTGTCTAGAGGTAGACACATCAACTACATCTTTCTGGACCATGCCAGTGTCTGAGTTGGTGCTCCAAGGTGTCAAGCCAGCCAGGAGTCAGCAATGTGCCACCTGGAATCAGCACTGGTGTCTATGCACAAAGGGAAACAGTATTTGCTCAGGAAAAGCACGTGTACTTCAGAACCAACTCCTTTGAATAACATCACGAGTAAGTGTAACCGAGTAGCAATAAAGTAATTGAACGTTGATGAATATAGAGAAAAGTAACATAAAATAACAGCAACACACAAAGGAGTGATGAGCGTAGACTTTCATGAAACACCACCTAAAATGTGATTTAATATAATCAGTTTGGTAAATCTGAGGATATTAAAAATGTTCTTCAATTGCCAGTACAGAAACTGTCTTCCTCCTGTTTCAGCAGACCTGAAAAAGGGAGAAAAATGCTGAAATTAGGAGAATTATACTCTGAGATAAGTCCATAAGTCTTCTACTCCCTCTCTCAAAGGTGGTCAAGCCATTTCACAACATTTAGGGTACGGTACATCTCCAGCACTTAAACCAAATTCTTTACCTGGAATATGAAAATCAGAAAGGAAGGCAGTGAGCTCTTTACAACTCTCTGTTCTGAAGCAATACAGTGCAAAAAGCAGAGATATGAACAAGTAGCCAGGAAAGCAGCTGGCAAATATGCACCAATGTTCAAAATAGATTTAGACCAGATATCAGAGAGGGGTCTTGTTGTTTTTTAGAAAGCATATTTTGCCCAGCAGGGCATATTTAACAGCCTTAGGGTCCCTATACAAATAAAACTTGCAGATCTCTTCAAGGAATGCATGCAAAATTATCCTGAAGTTATGTATTTATTATTATAAGGTTGAAAAAAGAACAAAAGGAAATGCTCTAAAAGGAACCATATGCTGAAACATTATTCACCTTTTATCCTTGAAAAGATGCTTTACATGGGGACACTGTGCAGGTTTATTTGAGCAAGCAGCAGCCTCTGCAGCTGCTGACCCCAGACAACTTTCAGGCATGGCAGCTGTGGAGGCTTCTATATGAAATCAAATGGTAAATATGGACCATCGCAGCCTCCTGCTCCATGTTAAGACCACCCTGCTCATGGCCTGAGCTCTCATCATCTCAGCAGCCCAAGTTCTCCACTGAATTACAGGACACAGCGATTCCCCTGGGTTCAGGAAAATGCTGTTGGGTTGATTTTACCCATGGGACTGAGATCAGCCGTCTAGCTGCCAGCGAGGGTGGATGCTGACCATAACCAGTATCCATTGGGCAGACAGGGACTGGGGGAACTTGCTGCACTGGCACTGAAGTGAGAGGCAGCAGAGCAGTGACAGTAAAGGAGGTGGGTCCTGCACACAATGAGTCTGGTGTTTGTAGTGTTTCCTAGGTGTCACCAGAGACAGGTGGAATACAACAGGCTGAGAGGACACCTTCTCCAAGGGGGAAGGAAAGCTCGCCTCATCCTATCTTCAGTGAAGTTCTTGCCCTCAGTCTCCTACTGCTGCCTCCAGACATGATCTAGCTACCTCGTTGCTGTCAAGAGGAGGAAGGTGACTGTTGCAGTGCTTTTTTAAATTATAATATTCCATGTCAGCTAAGCTAAGTCACCAGCCTGTGCAGCTCTTCAGCTTGCGGTCACATTTTCTTTTAAGACACTTGCTGTCATGACATTCTGGGGAAGGGCTGTTCTCATTTCAGCTTCAGTTAGCAGGTTAAATCACAGCAGGAAGATAGATGAGATATTTCCAATAGAAACAGCAGCTAGAATAGAGCAAGGCGTTGCCAGAAGTGGAATCGCAAGAGGGTCTGAGGGGCTGCAGTTCCTGCTTCTGCAGATGCAGTTGCCACTGTGCTGTGAAGGGAGCAGGCTCTATCTGCTCCCTTCCTCCACTCATCCCAGCTGGCAATGTGGTCCTGGCCTGGGTAGCAGGTACATGTTATTTTATCTGTTATATCTGTGACCGATAATACAACCTGCAAAGAAGGTAAGGACAAGCAGTGTGTGAAGGCTGTTGACCCAAGCGTGCTTCAGACCATGAATCCACTCAGCCAAAGCCATGCACTATAAACCCTCCTTTCACCTAGATGGCAATCTTTCATTTTCTTGTTTTAAAAAAATACTTTGTATTGACTGTTAATTCACTATTAGATGTCTGGGTGTTGTGCTGTGCTCAAGGACACACTGTGGAGTGTGATCTCAAGGCTCTTGTGGTAGGCTTGAAGTCATACAGAACATCACTGAGACTGCTGATCCCACTGTCAGCAGGAGAAAACACTGAGATTCTTGTTGTCTTTACTCCTCAGAAACTCCTCTGGTCCACGGGGACAGAGCTTATGTTTGTACGAGAAATGCTGCAGTGCATCCACTTTCAATATGCAACATTACCTGTGGTGAATGAAATTCAATAATTTTATCTATAAAATGATGTATAAAACTAATCCTAATTAGCTTTAAAAAGAAGTCCTGCCTAGAATGATGCTCATAAAGCAGATTTTTACTCAGATGTTTGTAGTCTGTCGTTGTTGCCCCTGCAGCTACTATTTTGCCTTTCATGCCATGACATTGCTGGATCTGAAATGTCAGAAAATGGGCTTCCTATACATCACCTAAAGGGGGAGTCACTCACAGCATGAAGACAAGACAAAGTAAAGCTTCAAGGGCAGTATTAGCAGGCATCATATTAAAAATCATATTTGGAAGTGCAAGTATTACTCAACAAAGTGAAAGAGAGACAAGTAAAAACTATCATTAGCTTTGTGTGCATAGGGACCCACAAACCACACTCACACCACTGATAAGTAAAGGGAAGGAGTTGAACTGGAGACTGAGAGAAGGGGTGTGAATTCAATGGAGCTGTGTAAAACTGCCAGAGAAGGCAATCCAAGCTGCAGCCAGCATTGCAGCTCTCTCCTTATATGGTGCCCAGCGCTCACCCTTTTACTGTTCATCGTGTAAGCAGAGATTCACATGTGTTGGTTGGTGTTTTGTGAATTAGTAGAATTCAAGAAGAGGATTTTTTTAAGTGTTAGATACACCCAGGAAATTAAATGTTATCTGAAATGAAAGGGTAAAAACCTGTCCCCGCAGAAGTTAGGGGCAAAATTTCCATTACCAGGCATTTATCCTCCAGGTTATTGCTGGTTTCAACCCGTTTATTGTCTTCTAAGAAACAAAGAACCTACATGTATCTGAAACCTCTTTAGGAGTGTCTTTGACTCTGTAGCTGTGAGATCCTGAATACATGGTGTAAAAACATATAGTCCAGTCTTCTCAAAGGAGAACAGGCTGGAGAGCGGGAAGTGCCAGCCCCATCCTCCCAAATATGACCTCCAGTTAGCACCTCTGAAGAAGTTCAGTGCCAGCAAAGAACTTAACCCAACAGTCTCAAAGCCAAAATATCTTTGCAATTTTTCACCTGTTTATAAAGATGGGAGAAGCTAGGTTTTTATGCAGGGGTCATAAACAAAGAAATTATATTGTCCAGCGGTCCCAGAAAAGATGAAATCATTAATCTGAGCAGTGTTTTGAGATGTTCAGTATGGTTCAGATATTAAGGCAGAAAAATTCTGTCTGTCTGCGCATCGACAGCACAAAGCCATTCTCATTCAGCTACCCAAGGGGAGAAGTTTTGCATGTTGGGTCTTGACAGAATTCAAACTACAGTCTTCAGGTGCAACTGAGTTCTGTGAAGTGCTGCTTTCCCAAGCTGTACTGCCATCATTTACAACTTGTCATGTCTTCCTGCATATTTCCTACTTTCCTACCCTGCACCCATAAAAAGTGAAGATGAGAGAAGTCCCCAGCTTTCAAATACTGCTTCTTGGAAGACCCAGAACAATTTTGGAACAGAGGACATGATAATATGCCCATTGTTCACAATTTAAATGACAATGTGCAGCATTAGCTTTTAAATGTCAAGGTCATTTGTGGTATATCTATTTAGAGTAACATGGGTTTTGCTGTTTCCATAGTTTCACCTGGTTTTACTGAGCTTCATTGCTAAGAACCTTGAAACCCAACCACAAAAAAAAAAAAAAAAAAAAAAAAAAAAAAAAAAAAAAAAAAAAAAACAGCCTCTTCTGTAGGTAGGTAGTTTGAATTTAAATACGAAGCACTCTGCATTTACCCTGAATGAGTTTATGGATCTCTGCATTGCCTTTGTGAACAAGAATAGATGTTTGGATTATCCAGTTTACCCTTCTTTTTGACATATTGCATAATTATAGCATTAATTATTTCTACAGCATAGATTGTTTCTGCAGTAGAAAAATGAGCTTTGTTGTTCGCTACACAGAAGGAAATATCATTATTAAAATAAACTATTGAGAAAACGTAGTATCTCACAGTCATAACGAAAATGCAAAAGAAACAACATTCTTTAGAGAGATCTTTTTAAATGTTAGCATTGCTTCAATTTGTATTTGCTATGTTCACATTCAGCTGTGGAAATACTGGCAGTTATTAGAACTGCTAAATTTTCCAGGAGAAAATAGTAATTTTCCCCTGATTGCTGTTACTACTTAATAACTATTAATCAGGAACAGAATGCTGGAAGGAGATTGAAGAATGACTGAAATGAATAGGCAAGGAATAGTTTAATGAATCTGAAAACCTCAAAATGCAAAATTAAAACTATGGATACTGAAAGATAAAAGATTTCCATATTAAGGCCTCTGGCACGGTTTATGTGGAGTTGTGGAGTTGCCAGTTTCAGTATACTCATCTTTGCAATATAACTAACATGAACACTGTGTTTTATCACCAAAATGAAGTTACAGAGATGGAACTCCACTGATCTAAATAAGATTAGGGAAGACACTGTGTAGCAAGACAGTCCGCTGTCACATTAAATAGACACCTTTACAGCCCCATTTTAGGCAGAATGTAGAACATAATCAAGTGTTGAGCCTGGTTACTATTTAAATTTGTCCTTCTTTCTTTCTTCCTTCCTTTCTTCCTTTCAAAGCACATCTATTAGTAGACTGTCACCAGCCAAAGCTGTCATCATTCACATCAGCCTGGGGTATTTTTCTCATTTGCTAGGTACTGTTTTTGCAACTGTAGAAGAGAGAAAACATATGCACATAGAGGCAAACTGCCATTTTTTCTCTGATAAATTATGGTTTCATGTTGTGGGTAGTCTGTCCGTTTCCCCTTTATCATGCCAAGAGATTTTAAAAGCAGTAAATTGGATCCAGCTGACCTAAGCTGTCTAACATGTGGCCATCCACTATGCGCTCCAGGGCCAGGGTCTACACTCAGTGAATCCAGAGGGAAGTGGGTGGCAGAGTTCTAAAGAGCCCTCACCTCGAGGGGTTCCCAGCTGTTTGCACCCACTTGGAGAGGGCCAGAGCTGAAGGCAGGTGTGACCCAGGCAGCTTCGTGTACTCTGGATCTCTCCTGAAATCTGCTGCTAAAGAAAACGGAGTGAACTCTTTAGATATTTCTTTCTCATGTAACCTTCCTTCTCAAGGACATCCTGGTTGTCTGTTGGTTTGGGGTTTTTTGTTTGGTTGGTTTTGGGTGGTTTTTGTTTGTTTGTTTGTTTGTTTTTTCCCCCGTCAATAAATAATTTCCTTCATATACCTGTTTTAGTGAAACATCAGATCTTGTTATTATCCAAAGCCATGAACTCTGTAAGCATGAGAACAACCACCAATATAATTTTGAACTACATTTTTTGTGTTAAATCAGTAAAACACTGTTACTAAAACCCAGAAATAGGCTATCAATTTAAGTGCAAAGTACAAAAGCACCTGGTGAAAGATGGAGCTGGCAGGACCAAACTTTTGGCAATAAGGTACTTGAACAATAAGGTTCAAGTTCCTAATGGAAGCATGTCTCTTGTGTTGTACTGTCTACTGCATTTGATTAAATCCTAGTTCCATAGCTGTGGTTCTGGCATTTTCAAGCCAAATTCTCCATCGGTGTTGAAAATTTGGGCTCCCCATGTGAACTGGCTGACAGTCTCATCCAAACTGATCCTACAAAAACATCAAGTCCCAAAAGCAGTAGGAGACACGGTTACTATTAGTAGCTGATCTATTTGAGGAAAGATGAACCAAGTGTGATAAAGATGTTAAAAATAAGTTCAAAGAGTTGTGTGCTTGGCCACTCTGCTTTCTGCCCCTGTTACCTAACATGCTCACCTCAGAAGAGACCTCTGATATAATTAGAAGCACCAACCTCAGATTCATGCACTTACATAACAAAGCACCTTGGGAAAGAATTTTTAAAAGGACCTTTTTACCAAGAATACTCTCCCCGTATATTAATTATTCATTTTTGTAATAATTACAGTATGGAACTGCACAGACAGCCAACTCAGAGTTGCATATACTGAACTACTACTATTGTTGCAGGCAATTAAGGTTAGAACCTGTGTGATGCTGCTCATACTGCAGAAATATTGTGAGGTTCCTCCAGCTTTCATTCTTCACTTTTTCTGTTTTCTAAAATATATTCTGGCCATATGGTTTTTATCATTTTTTATAGCCAGATGATCTGCCATCTAGCAAGAAAGTTGAAACTGGTTTGGCTACTATTTTTACTCTGTGTTTGAATGAGGTTTTGATTTTTTTTAAACTCACATCTGCCACTATAAAAAAAAAAAAAAAAGCAAAGGCCACTTGATTTCAGTGGATATGTCTTAAACCCTAGCAAGTTTGCTTGGCATGTTTTTGCAGAGCAGGTAGGACATTTGGGATTAAAGTTACTCCTCATAACCGTGTCGTTAGCATCGTAGCAGCCTGAAGGGCACTGATGAGGTTCTTTGCGCCTCACTCCCACACCTCTAATCTAAGTGCTGACCTGATTAACATCACTAGCTTCACATGGGCCTGCATCTATTGAAACCCAGGAGAAGTGAAAGGTCTGAGATTCTCTGAAAATAAACTCAGCTGGCAAAGAGATTGACTCATTTATAAATACATTTTTTCCTCTTGCTGAGTGTGCAGAGCTCCATTTAAGGAACATAGGCTTAAATCCAGATACTGACACTGGAGAATAAAGGGGATAAAGTAGGAGTCCAAATGGATCAGTCACCAGCACAGCATTTTAAAGAGAGAGGGCAAAGAGTGAATCAACATCTCAAAACTATCACTTGCAGTAACTGATATAAGAAAATACTCTTTTCCTTTCCAAGTATCACTCATTATAGATAACTCTGGAAAACCTAAGGTACCTTAAAAAGCATTCCTAAAGTATGTGAAATCAGTCATCAATGGCAGAGATTTGCATAATCTCAAATTTACAGTGATGAGTACAATTTATGGAGGAACATAAGCATGAGATATGATGGCCCTTAGGCCTTTGACAGAGGATTCTCAGCAAACAACTCCACTGACATGAAGATTACTGCTTTCTAAGCGTACTCATATCACAGAATCACAGAATGTCAGGGGTTGGAAGGGACCTCCAGAGATCATCGAGTCCAACCCCCCTGCCAGAGCAGGACCATCTAGTCTAGGGCAGGTCATACAGGAATGCATCCAAACGGGTCTGAAAAGTCTCCAAGGAAGGAGACTCCACAGCCTCCCTGGGGAGCCTGTTCCAGTGCTCTGGAACCCTTACAGTAAAGAAGTTCTTCCTCATGTTGAGGTGGAACTTCCTGTGCTCTAGCTTGTGACCGTTCCCCCATGTCCAATCGCAGGGCATAAGTGAGAAGAGATTGCCCTTTCCTTCCTTCCTATGTTTCTGAGCATGTCAGCCCCAGAGCACACCTGGCTGTACACCTTAAATTCTGCTTGGTCAGTCAAGGTGCATCTTCCAAGCTTGTGGAGGAGAGAAGAGAAATGTCCTCTCCTGGGGCCCCAGCAGCCAGGCAGTAGCTGTGCCAGGAGCAAGCACATTGTGCTTATTTGGTGATTTTTTACAGTGACAGGGCAGTAGAGGTCATTGCAACAAAAATACTGGAGTTATGCTTATTCTCTACCTATAAATATCTAGCAGTAAAATCATCTTAAATTCCCAATAGTCTAAAGCAGGAGAAAGATTTCTCCCAAGAGATGACTCAGACAGACCCAAAGACAGGTACTTAGAATAAACTTCAGTTCTGCTACATCAGATCAAAAACATATTAAAATTAATACAGGGTTAGGAAAAATTTAGTGTCACCACAACACTTGCCAAAGTCAGGTAAATCACCCAGCCTGGGACTGCAGGAGGGATCATCCTGCCCTTGTCAGCCAGAAAAATGGGACGACTGTATTGCTATCAAATCTTTCTCTAAATAAAAGGTGTTGAGTTCATTTTTGTACCTGTTACTATTGCACAGCTGATGTGTCATATTAAACATGTGCAAAATTCCTAAGCAAAACTTCAGTTAAAAGAGTAAGGAAAAAGGTTTAGATGTGATACAATGAATAATCAAAAAGAAGAAATGGAGGAGGAAACTGGGTAACAATCCCAGTCAGAATCTTTGTCATGTGTCCATGTGTTTTTCAGACACTTCCTTCATATACAGATGTAAATGTACAAATATAAATATAGCCTCTGAAGAGACACATGAGACAGTATAATGATCACTTCAGAAATCTATTCTACATTTAAGCGGATTTGAGGCTGAAAGCATTTGTCAATAATTCAAGGGTAAAATACATTAAGAGACTACTGTAATTATCCAAAGCTCAGGCAATATAAACTGGGGAACTGAGAATCAAGGAACAGATTATAAAAAAATCCAGCCATGCAAATGTAAGGATTTTGTGATTACTGTGTAGTATTATGACAGGGCAAACTTAGAGCTGGCTGACTGCCTCTAGTGTGCCTGCTTTCTCTACATGTACCTTGATTATTTTAAAATGTAAAGTAACTCTATAGTTAAATGTAGTTACTTGCTGACCCTGCACCTCTTTACTAAGAGGCAATCGGCCCCTGCAGAAAAGCAGCACAGTGACTGTCAGAACACAAATAAGGTTATGCCCCCATCCACGCAAACAGAAACAACATACTTCAGTGAATTAGATCAAGAAAGATTCAATTAAAAGACAACCCCTGGCCCCTGACAGCTGTGCCTCCCTGCCCACACACAGCCTGGAACAGGACATCTCGTGCACTTGAAAACAGCCCAGATGAAACTGCTCTGTGTGGAAAACAGGCTGAAAGGGATCCCAGGAGTCCTCCCTAACACATTGCTACATCCTATCTCCATGCAGTGACTCTTCAGTAGGTCGCTATCAAAGGCAGCAGCAAAATGGATTAAAGGAAGTTACTGTCTCCATTCGCCCTTCTTGTTAATGCTTTGCCTTATTAGCAAGTTAAGCTATAAATCTGGCCATTCAACTATCAGCAGCTGAAATACTGAGTAAACACAGCAACTATATTAATACACAGTAACAGCTTTCGGAAATACAGCACTAGACTTGTGTGAGGCCGGCTGCAGCCAGTTTTCTCCTCTCTCTCACCCGTCTAAAGTGCTCTGCTCTGCAGCACTGCCACACACCGTTCTGAAAATTGACCCCGGGCCCTCAGGTCTTTCTGCACTGTTTGATCCCACAGCCTCGCCTCCAAGAACCTAGGAAGCACAGTTAAGAAGAGGCCCCGTCTGATGGAACCATTAAGGGCACCAGTCAGGCTTTGTTTAATGGGCAGTGAGGGCATCTCGCCGGTGCCCTGGAGACGCTGCGGGAGCAGCAGCCAGGACCGTGCCGTAAGCTGCTCTCGTTTCCAAGAACTGCATTGAGATAAGCTGTTCCTTCAATGGCCAGAAAATGTTTAGTAGCTGTGAATCCTCTTTTTGCTTGGCTGCAGGTACCTTAGGAGAGTGCACAAGATTGGTGCAGTGAGCGGTACCCTCAGAGAAGCTGCCTTCCAGAAGGCACTCACTTGAGCTGCAATGATAGGGGGACATAATGAAGCCAGTGACTACATTGTCCTCAACCTGTTCTGAAGACACAGAGCAATGAAGTAGAAAAGGATTCACAGATGAAAATAGCAGAAGCAGATATAACTGGCAGGTTTTGAATCAGGAATTTTCTCTGTAACTGCATGTCCTGATGACAGCACTCAAGTCCATGAAGCAGAAGCAATGCAGGTGGAGTTAAAGCCCCTGCAGCTCTGACACAGGTCTGCCTGATCAGGTTTGACTCATTAACAGTGCCCTCTTTTCTGTATGCAGTTAAACTCTAAGGAATGAGATTTGTATGGTGTGACCATGAGAACTCACGGCCTGCAAGGTCTGTGTCCACCTCCCACAGAGTTAATCCCACCATTTGCTCCAGGTGATGTAGCAGCCCTTTGTGGTGTTTCTTCAACTGTGTAACACAGGGTTGTCTAACTGTGATGGATAAAGCAGGCTGAAAGATGGCATCTTAATAGATCTGCTGTGAACACAGAAATCACACATCTGCCCTGCATGATGAGATGCTGCCTAGGGATGCTCAAACCAGATCCAGCATCAAATGCTACCTAGAGCCACAGCAGGACTTTCTACCCATGCTTATCTACCCTGGTCCTTAGAGGAAAAATAACACCCAAATTCCTTCCCAGGTAAGATGTGAGGAGGAAAGAGATTCGGGAGGTAATTGTTGAGGTCTGGGGAGGCCAGCATGGTACAGCAGCAACACAGTTAACGCTCCTAGTACTGACTCCTTAAAAATGACCTGTAGGAATAACATGATGAAGGATCTGAGCTTTTGGGCCAGATCCAGCATCACTAGTGCCAACAGAAAGCTCCTGCTCACCCCAGTGGACTCCAAAGTAAGCCCTCAGGCCCTGTCAGGCAGCTGCTCAGAGAAATACGCTGGGTCACAGCTAGAAACCAGGCACTGCAGTCCTGACAGTTACTAAATATTTTATGATTCAGTTATTAAAAAATGTGTATGAGACATCTATCAGTGTGGGTATCCATAACTCTGTCTGCTCCTGGGGACAGAGGGAGGATATCAGGAAAAGAGCTATTTCAGGACTGTGGGAGGCAGCCTTCAGTAAGCTAATACCAGAGTGCAGTGAGGAGGTGGCTGATGCTCTCGCTGCTGCCCAGCAGGCATTGGGGTGCTACAGCCAACAGCCCTGAGGGGTTATCCAGGGGTGAGCTGCCCTGGGACATTGGGCATATCAGGGACGGCCAGGGCAGATGCCCGAGGACAAACACCCCCTCCCAGGCTTGTGTGCACACAGGGTCAGGAATTCCACGTGCCAAGCAGAAGGAATAATCTTCTGGAGAGAGGCTGGCTGAAGGGAGCTGGGCACAGCATGGGAAGGTTTTAACAGGCAGCTCAGGGGATAGCTGTGATTCCAGCAGCAAGTTCATCCAAATTGAATCAAGCTGTTCCCAACAAAACTTTGGAGGTCCTACCACTAAAGTGCAGCTGGATAAAAATCTACTTTAAAATTAGCATCAACAATAGCAGAGTTTCATAGCATTTTTTCAAAACAACAGGCAAACAAACCAAATCACTGTTAGTTATTCTTCAGTGATGGTTAAAGCCTGCTATGATGCAAAATGCCAATCAGTTCATTGTTTCTCAGACTCTAGATGAGAATAGCAATGCCTCCTTGATTATTCTAGTCCTAACCTAGCAGATCCTAAAGGAATAGCACAGATGATGTGTGAACTTAAGTCTGTATTTAAAAAAAAAAAAAAAATAAATAAAGTTGTACAACCTTTAATTACAACAGCTGGTGAATTTTTACTGGTTTTGTCTTTGTACGTCATACATCCATGTTTTCTAAGACAATGAAAGATTTCACATGTAGATGGATGTAAAGACCCTATCTGCTCAAGAGTTGAAAGTACAGGAGAGCAGTAGACTGCCTCTGATTTCACACCCAGCAGCCCCAGAGGGAAGTGTTACAACCATGGTTGTGTCCCAGGAACTAAACCTGGAGATACAAATATATCAAGTGTCTGTCATAATTAAACTGGCTATTAAAGGTCAGACACTACAGTTTCTACTGAAAGCCGCCCCTCAGTGACCTCCCCATGGCCGGCCAGTGCCTCCCACCTGCGCCCCAGCTGCTCTGGCGGGCAGAGATGTGGCAGGCAGACAGCTCATCCATCTGGGCACCATCTGCCTCACCCGGGAACTAAGTCATGCTACTGAGGGCTGGAGACACCCTGCACAAGCTGTGATGTGAAGAACCCACACAGGCAAGGAAAAACCCTCTGCAATCCCTGCAAGGACACCACAAACCTTGTCCTAAATGTGGAGTGACACTGACTCAGGGTGTCTGAGAGGTCTCGGTACAAGGGACTGGATACTTTTTGTGTGGTTTACTATGTCCATCTATCTCTGCCAGACCGCAGGCTGATCACTCTGAAGCAAGTCCTGGTCTGCCTCACAGCTGGCAGGCAGGAAGCACATTTGTTCATCTCTGAGATGTTAAAAGGCACAGCAAGCATCTCTTGTGGTCCCCAAGGAGGTAGCACATGCTCTTAATTACAGCCCCCAGACAGGATCTTTAGATGGGACACAGAGAGCAGGAGCACATATATACAACTACTCACAAGTCACCCTTAAAGTGATTCTGTGTGAGCCTTTGTGGAGTCAAAAAAGCAAAAAAGCTAAACTGGGAAACACGGGGCCATGTACCAACACCATACGCACTGCAGCCTTCACTGCAGGATGCATCAGATGTGGAATAGCCACGGGGAAAGGGCTTCCAGCAAAACATTTCTCTCAGCTGGCACTGGTCACCTCACTGGGGCAAAGCCCCTCACTATGTCACACGGGGGAGACAGCCCTGAGCATCCTGCGCAACACAAGCACTGTCCTAAAGTCAAGCAGACCCGGAGAGGAGAGGAGAGGAGAGGATGAGGGAAATCAGAAATGAAGGCATTTGAAAGTCTGGGTATTTTCAACTGACTGCATTAAGGAAAATGAAATGTTCTCAAAGGATATTTTTAAAGCTTGTTTTCATTAAAAATAAAAACCTCTATGATCTTTTAAAGGGTAACAGTAGCATGATAGAGACATAGCTGGTCAATAACTGCAATGACTAAGCAATCTTTGTAAATGCCATGAATCATTTAAATCAACATTGAAAAAATAACATTATAGCAACACTTCCTACTTTGGAAACATTAATGAAGGAGGAACTTAAAGTGCAGTTAACTGTCTGCTGGATGGTAATCAGAGACCTGCTTGTCCTGCCCAGCTGCAGTAGTGGAGGAAAACCTCCACGTGCTCACTCACTAGGAGAGGGCTTCCTTCTTCAGCTGCTTGCAAAAGGGGTACGAGCTACAGTGAACTCTGCCACATTTTGGGAATAGCCTCCATCTGAGTTGTGCATATTAAATACAATCACCATCTTGATAAAGGAGAGTGCATGTAAAACTGCAAGAGGACAGAGGAAGGAATGGCCAGGCCCGAAGTGGCCTTAAGTGTAAATTAATAGCTTAGTCTTTTTTATGAGGTAGACGATGCTGTCAGTGTTCCCAGTTCTAATGCAAGTCTTGGGAATCAGTTTGACTGTGACTATAGAGACAAATCTCAAGATTTTACTTCATTCATAAAACCTCATCTATTGGAAACAAGTAAACACATGGCATTGCTACCTTCTATTGTTTTGATGGAAGCGCGGAATCTTCTCCCGTGAAAAGTTTTGGGACTTGTTTTAATAGAAAAGTACCTGAGAAAACTCACTTAAAAAGTGGAAAGTAAAGTAAGAAAACACCCCACAGTTTATAACTGTCACTCTCTTCATTTTGTGGAGCTTAACTTAGACCTCTCAGCACTTAAGTCTAGCATCTGTAATTCATGATAATTTGCCACAGGTGCCTGCATTAATGCACAGGAAAAAACACCATGTGGTCTGTTTATAGCTGTCTTCATCCTGGGTTTGATAGCCAGCATCTGGGCTGAGGACTCACCAGTGCTGGGTGCCGTGACCCTGGTCACTGGTGCACCCACCCAGCCCCTCATTACAGCAGGGCTGCCGCTGCTGCCTTCTGCGGTGGTCAGTGGCTCTCTGAGGCCTGACTGCACATGGCGTGGGTTCGTGGTTGCTGTCACCCGAGGCACCCCACTTTCTCGTGAGAGCCAGACTTGACTATGCTCTTTAAAAGCAATCCAAAAAAGCTATTTCCACATTTGGACAGAAGAGGGCAATATTAAGTCACAAAACCCACCCACAGATCACGCAAACGCCTTACCAGCCCGAAAGCCGCGTCGTGAAATAACGGAGGAAATAAGGTTTCAGACCAAGATAACATAGCATTTCTACCCTTACAGCTCGTAACTATCTTGCATTTCGCTGCTTTATATCGTTGAGGAGCGTGTCCTGTCAGAGCCCTGCCCACCAGAAGACCTCTCAGCCAACTGAGGCTTCCACCTGGAGGTCTGAAGGGCAGTGATTTATCCTCATGGAGAAAGGGTTAGTGTAAAGCATATGCTTAAATACACTTGAAGAAAGGCAGAAACAAGAAGCAGTGATGTAGAGGAGCTCAGATCTCACCCTGCTGCACCCACACTCTCCTGGGGCTCCAATTCCTGTACATCATGATTGCTCCTTAAGGCTCTGCAGTATCCTTTGAAGAACCTGCCAAAGACTAAATAGAGATTTCTTTGAACCTGAAACAGGAAAGTGATGGTCAGAATCCCTGTGCAGGGGTGTAGCTGAAAAGAAATTGGTTAATTGATAATAGATGGACTATTATAGTATACAATACCCAGGGAGGAAAAAAGAAAAAAATAATAATAAAATAAAAAAAAAAAAAAGGCAAGAAAAATCTTCCATTAAAAGTGGTTTTCTGCAGAGCTGAGATAATATTGCAACTTTAGCAATTACAGGATAGTCCTTGGTTTTCTTTCTTTTTTTTTTTTTTTTAATGTTTTCTTCATATGTATTAATAAAGATGCAAAATTGCTGGTTTATTGTGGCATAATAGCCATGACAGCTAATAAATTATTTCACAGATTTAAAAAAAAACAAAAACACACACATTTATGAGAGGTCTTGGTGTAGCGGTTTGTGGGAGCCAGGAATGCACTAATTCCAATCACACAGAGCCATTGACCAGTGTCTGCGGTCAGATCACTTGACCTTCTCAATTCTTCAGCCATTCTAGCTGGAAAGGGCATGAGAAGCATCTCCCCTAGAAAATGCCAGGGTGGGTCTGTGCATTAGCATCTAGGATATTGTACTTCTCCTTCCCCTGCAGCCTGTAGTTTCTGGTTTCCTAAAGTGTTATGCAGAATCCTGTGCAAGTGATGTTTTACATTTCCTAAACCTTTTATAGCCTTGAAGTTTGAGAAACTAGATAGTATTAGCTTTCCTTACTTGGATTTCTAAAGACATTTCAGGCTTGTATTTTAGCTAAATCATTTTATGGCCCATTAATGAATAGATAATGTTTCCCAGCAAAGTCTGAAGGGTCATTTGGCATTTTCAGCATGACTACAACAGTGTATTTTCAGCCTGAAAGATTTTCTTTTTTTTTTTTTTTTTTTTTTTTTTTTTTTTTTTTTTTTTTTTTTTTACAGTTTTAACAACCAACAAGTGAGCCAGCCCTTGATATCCACTGTTCTTCATAGAGGTAAATCTTTCTGCTTAACTTTAGGCAGAAGAAATAGGGTTAGGGTTTTGGTTAAAACAGCATGGTCTCTAATGCCACAGGTGAAAATTCTGAAAGGTCAAGGGTGGTGGGAACTACTGGGTTTAGTAAAACAGAGTAAAATCCCCCGAAGGCCTTGCCATGACCTCACATAAAACTCAGGGAAAGTTTTCTTATGCTAAAGAGTAAAATGTGTGCTTTCAAAGAAAAATCTAGTTATTATGAACAAGGCATTTTGTACTGACAATACACAAAAGCAGCCCAAGCAGGAGTCACTGAACATCCAGAGATACCTTCACAGCTGTGTGCATATTTTCACCTCTTCTTGTTCATTGGCTATTTATTCTGATCCTCTTTCTTTCCCTCCCTCATTTGCATTCCCTCTGCTTTGCTCCTCCATGCCGCTACCAGTGTCTGCTGCCATCCTGCACTCTCCTGATCACCTTCTCCTCCTGGTGCATTTATCTCATCCATTT
The DNA here is from genome assembly GCF_000691845.1 of Merops nubicus. NCBI lineage: Eukaryota > Metazoa > Chordata > Aves > Coraciiformes > Meropidae > Merops > Merops nubicus. The sequence goes on along the minus strand of NW_008606187.1, from coordinate 12,948 downwards.
GCATTGAAAGGTTTCTGGGACAAGGGACACTCAAATATTGTGTTTTCCCAGCACCTTTAGGCTAACTCTGCTTCCTGAATTGATTTATAAGGTGCTAATCTACTCACTATAAGAAGCCAGAGTATCTTAACCGATAGCAGTTTTAGAATAGGCTATAGCCGCACACTGCTGAGTTTGAGACCAAAATAACACAATAAATCTACTGCTTGTGACATTCATGAGAATACTTGCAATGTACCTTTCAAACAACAAAACAGAACAAGCTCTTTCTCATAATTTCTTATGTACATGTCTTGATGGAATCCAAATTTTGGTTTTTTTTTTTGCAATGGACACAGAAGACTGAAACCCTTGCAGAAAAATACTATTTCCATTGTGAAATGAAACTCCTCTCTGTTTTTCATCAAGCACTTTAGTAATGTGTCCATGTGCACTTTCTTGAAAATTAAATGGTTGGTGACGAAGTAAAGGCCTGCAACTGAACACTAAAGGTTTTGCTGGGAGAAAAGCTGTGAGACAAGCCTAAATTAACCTTCTGAGAACTTGGAGGGAGCTTGTGGCTTCCTGTTGAACAACCAGTGAGCTCCTGGTCTGGGTGGAAGCAGGAAAATCACACTGTAAGTAGGTAGAATTAAATTAGAGATGACTAGCAGATAAAATAGATGAGCGAAACAAAGTCTGAGAGAAATCATAATAGGAGCAAGCCTATCGCATTGATAATGTGGAATAAAATATTACAGGCTCAAACACACTTTCCTTTCTAAGGAGAAGCCAGAGTTGTGGCTGCAGCATGCATACACCTCTACCTTTAAACCAGCCAGTGCAGATGTTGATATCCATGGAGTCCAGCAGGAGCCACCAGACACCCAGGACGACACTTGAGTTCTCCATTCATTCATCACGCCAGCAGGCTAAGCTGATGCCACTATCTACAGCTAAGAGATCTTACAAACCCTGGCGACATCCTAGAGACTCTTCAGGTATTTCCATACCGGAACTTCTGCTCCAGGCGGAAGATGACAGTGGAGAAGGAATGAATGGGGAGAGCAGTTGCACAATTTATATGAAACTGTGAATGCAGGTACACTGCCATTTTCTCCGAGAGAAAAAAGTTACCGAGAAGTTCCTGGTTCACAAATTTATTTTCACCCCTCTTGCCTTCACACAATTCACTTCCCGTGCTGCAGGTTATGCTGTGCTCATGCAGCTCTGTGGGGCAACACTGCAAGCAAAATCACTGTGAAGAGGAATTCCAAAATCACACAAGGAGGGAACTTCCCAGACTGGCATTGCCAGCAGAGAAAGCAGAACACCTGTATAGGGAAAGGAGACAACCTATAGCATATGTCAAATTTATCCAACCAGAATCGTTGCATTCACATGAATGGGACTTAAAATAGATCAGCTTTTATGTTGCTGTGGGAGCCAGGGTAGGAAATCTTGATCCCCAGATTAAACCACTGCTGTAGATTAACTTCTATGTCTTATTTCTGTTTATCTTAACCAAGTTAGCAAGTTCTGTCTTGCCTGCCTCATTTTCCCTAGTCTGTGAATGGTAATGCAAACATTTACCAGAGAACAGTGTATTGGGAGAAATCAATGAAGACCTTGTAAAGTGCAGCACATTAATACGGATGCAAAATTCTATACCAGGGTTTTAGATCTATTTCATCAGAAAAATGCTAAATCAACAAGATCTCTATTTACACCCACCTCTCTTTGCATTTAGAATTAGTTATTGATATTTATGATTGTATTTCTCTGTTACTGTTCGTTCCTATCTTCTAAATCCTAGAAGCTAGATTTGTGTAACCATGTGTGACCAAAGCTTTTTATCTCTGATACTTATATATATAGCTTTGATAACAAAAGTTTTCTCTTAACGCATTTAAATAAGTATGTTGTGTAAAGCTGGGCCGAACACAAGCTTCATGATGAAATAACTTGTGTTATGTCTTTATTTGAATTTCCCTATTTACTTAACAAAAGGCTTCGCTGGGGCTTTTCAGGCCATATTTACATAGATCCATCAAAGATGGCATAGTTAGATGCAGGATGTAGTTGAACCTAGACAATAGCACAGCAGGGTTAAGGTATTGGGAAGCAGCTAAAGTGTTTTGTTAGGAAGATCTGATAAGTGCTTAGACTTTTTGCTAAAATAAAGACCCTAACAACAGTGGGAATTCAACAGGGTAATCACACTTAATGCAGACTGTTTAGAGCAATTAGAGGTGATTGGCAGTGTCTTAAAGCCCTTAAACAGAAACAACATATAAAAAGAACTGACCTCAATTGGCTGTCAGCTTCATTGCCAGTTTCAATCTAATGCATTCTATCAACCGGTTTAATGCACCTAAGAGTAAAGTATTTTTTATCTGGCCCATGGCTGTGTTGTCACCGAGACTTCCTCTGTCATGGAAGTGTCAAAACGCCCCGTGTGATGGGCAGCCCTATCAGCAGACAGTGTAAATAAAGAGTTTGTACTTGCCAGGAGATAAATCTCTCTTCCCTGATGCCCATGAGGTGTTTATCGATGAATGGATGAGGAATGCCGCAGGGAAGGCAGGAGACAGTGACAGATGATCCAATGGCAGGATGGACGGCAGAACCCGAAGTTTGCCAACGCTCCTTTTCAAGCAGCTGTGTACTTGCGCCCATCACACACGCAGAGGTATTTAAGCCACCGCGGGTGCAATACTCTGATTTAGATCTGTACGGACATACTGAAGCCACCGAACTGAGGCTGACTTTTCATTTCCCAAGGATTTAGCTCATAACTCTAAGTGGAACCAGCTGATGTGATGAGGCACTGGGGCAGCTGCAGGCACCTGAGGAGCCCTGGCAGGCTGTGTGTCTGTGATAGTTTCCGTGGGACCCAACTTGCTAAGGCATGATACCCCCTGACATTACCAAATGTCAATACTCTGTCCTGGGGAGAAGAGCTGTTTGAAATCATAAAGTCACGTTTATGCAGGTAGAGACAGAGTATGGCCAGAAGGAAAACCCATTTACCTGGAATAGTTTAAATTATGGCAATCCGGGTCAAAATTGCCATACATTCAGCTGAAATGCAGGGCTAAAGTAGTTGTAAGGCTCTTAAGTTGTTGCAGTGCAGAACTTGGGGGGCTTAAGAGTTAAAACCTTCATTTAATGTATTTCCAAAAGTTCAAAATACTGACCAAAGGGAAAAACAGTCTTTTGCCAGTTTGAATGCACCATTGGGCAAGTATATGCCAAGAGCATTCCTCTGGATAAATTCTACCAAAAAGGAAGATTTTCCCTCAGACTTTGTGCAAAGAAAGCTGCTGGTTTAGCTTTCTTCAGCAGAGCCCAAGATTTTGTCAGTAGCCAGAATAATCCCATCTAGACAAGGGTGGGAGTTGCCTTGCTTCAGCCACCCAACAGATAAGGTTCTGATCTGAACCACTCAGCTGGGCTCCCTCCACAGGCAGTAGAGACAGAATAGGCACCTTCACCAGGAGATTCCTCCCACTCCGAGAGGGTATGTAAACCAAGTGGGACAAGAGAGATGTCCCCAGTGACTAGCTACAAGAAGGACCTACCTACTTAACTCACTCCAGGCACTTAGCTTCCCATGATTAAAGTTTAGATTAACATTTGCACAAGGTGTCTAGCACAGTCCAGAGGTCAGTAGAATTGTGCCCATCTTCAGTGAAAGGCTCTGCCCTAAACATCCCACCCATGCAGATCCACCATCATTCCGCTTCAACTACAGGTGCTCAAAAGCCTTTCCTCTGCTTTCAGATCGTTCAGGACTAGAGTTTTCTTTCACAGTTACACAGAAAACTCCTGGCACACATGGGTGACTCCTGAAACATTTGCCTGTTCTGCTTTGCTCCTTACGGGTCATAAGCCAGCTGTCTCAAACCTCTGTATGTTCCACCAATAACAGAGCAGGTAAATGACATTTTGTATGACTTCTGTGTTAGGATAAATAAAGTTCTGTTATTTTACTAGGTAAGAGACCAGAAAAAGTGAAATTTTAATAATCTCCCAAAGGCAAGCTTTCAAAAATTAAGAAACATCATCATTTTGATTGCTTGGCTAGTAGCATAATTTTGAGGCTTCTTGCTGCACAAGCAACTTCACTCTGAGTTTTGTTTTCATTTTTTAAACTTTAACTGGAGGCAGAGTCTTACAGCTACTTAAAATGTTAGTTAAAAAAAAAAAAAAAAAAGTTAAATTAACATCCTTTCCAGTGGTAGCACACAGCCAGAGGATAATAAGGTTTATTAACTCTCATAATGTGAGTGTTGATTGCATCCAAATATCGGATCCACTATTTGACAGTCGCCAAAGAACCACCTAGAGTAGCAAATGGGTCAAGGACTAATTGATCGGTGCAGGGTTCTCTCCTCCTTCCAGTCACGGTTGTGCTGCTGTGACATTTGCCTGTGCAGTACAGGAGAGCCCAGGTCTCTGAGTTATTTCTGCACACCACCTACCAGCTATCACCCTCCTCTTGCCGCAGAGACATTACTGCAGCCTTCCAGCTGCTGCCACATACTGTTACAAAAAGCACAAGTCTCAAGAGGGAACTGTTGAGGCATTTTCTAACAAAAGTTTTGCATTTTTCTGGTTTGTTTTGTTTTGTTTTTTTTTTAACTTCACGCTAATTTCTGGAGATGGAGACATTAACTGAGAATGTACCCCCCTCCGGGAAATCCTCACCAGGGAATTTGGAGAGACATCTCCACCGAAGACTGAGGAATAGATCAGTGATTAGGACACTTGGCTGAGATGGTGAAGACCTATTCTTCCTCTGCCCCAGCTTTGCACTAGCCTTGGGCTACTACAGGAGTAAGAGAATTTTCCTCCATCTCCTCCAAGGGCTTTCCTCTTCAGATAAATCAGTGACCAAAACTGTGTTACTTCATGATGCAGATACATTTATCAAACCTCTGGTTGGTATCCCATGGCTGCTAGGCAGACTTTCCCACAAATTCCCTCTTGCCTGCACCACCAGTGACATTTGTCTGGCTCCTTGCTCATGGGTGAGACAGGCAAAAAAAATAAAAGGGGCAGGGGGGAAAGGGAAACACATTTCTGCTCCCTAAGTTGCCTCTTTGTGGTGGATCCAAGAAGCATCAGTACCAGCACAAAGGAAGCAGAGCACAGCCAGGAAGGAAGGAACAAAACTGCATTTTGTTGCAGGTAGCCATTAATTCATGTGCATTAAGGGATCAAATCACATCTTCACATCTCTCCTGCCCTTGTTTGCCTCCTTTTTGTGGGGAAGACAACCAGATTTTGATTTCTGCTATATTTTTTATTTTTAAATACTGGGTTCCAACTCACTGCAGTAAAGAAGGTTGGTAAGAAACATTGCTTTTGCCCCATTCCTCAACACCAGGCCCAGCCATCTCTGTTATTTCCATGCTGGCTCACCCTTTGACTCCACTCCGTGGTGAGACAGCCAGCTCTGCAGCCAGGACAAGGAGGTTGAAGCAGGCTCTGTCTCAATCTCATCTTTTTGAAAGAGAAGAGAAATGCAGTATTTCCTACCCTTTAAACTGTCCAGAAAATTGGAATTTTTTTTTATTTTATTTTCGGTCATGTTCAAAGGTAATTTAAGAAGCAGAACTGTTTGAAGGGAAAAAAGAAAAAGTTGTTTAGATGGCATTTTTTTTCAATTACAAATGCAGGTATCGGTCAGTGTCTCATACTATTTAACAGAGCACTGGTAAATGTGATGTTGAATCAAGTTCAACACTCCCTGTGCTGATCCAGTGCAGCTGCTGATGGACACATCCTCTGCAACACGCTGGAAAACTGACCTGATTTTAAAAAATTAAACAAATGAAATAATGTTTAAAAAATAATCCAAAAGCCCTCATAAATTAGCACCATAGCTTATATCAGCAACACGAACACTGTAGATGGCAAGACCAAGAAGTTTAATGCAGTGGGTGTAATAAAGCTTCTGCTGAACAGAGACAGCCAGCCTCTCCTCAAAAGACGCTGCTGGATATCAACACTCAAAGCCAACTTGGAGAGCTGCATGTGTTTCAGAGCAGGCAAGTCCTCCAGGGTAGCCTTGTTTTGCTAAAATGGATAGAGAAGCAGGTTAAAGGGTCTGAAGATAAATAATAAAGGAGTGACAGCTCAAGACCACAATTAGGCCAATGTTAATAAGGATCAATTCCAAAGGATAAGGGATTCAGCTTCAGAGGTAAGCAACACATAATAAATGTCCTACTACAGGCTTAATGGGTAAACTCACTTGGTACTGCAGTTGATTACAGAACAGGAAAAAGGTTATATACAGGAAAAGCATCAGTGAAAAGTCAGATAGCTACTGACTTCAACCTCTCATCAAGTCAGGTGGCAGGTGGGGTTTGTCCCCCTTCTTCACTGTATGTTCTTCCAGTGCACCCAGAGAACGCTACATGCAACTACAGGACACCTCTGCAAACATTTTTCTCCCTTGCGCTGCCTCAGCAACAGCCTTACAGTCCCACCCACAGGCAAAAACACCAGAGCATTTGCCTTCCCTCCTGTCACACAGTTGTAATCTTCCAGAAGGGGTCTCCCAGGCATCACTCTTATCTTTGCTATGTGGACTGCCGGCACCCCGTCCTGAAGCCCGAAGGGAACCCCTTGCTGTGGCAATTTAAAATGTGCTGACAAATAGGAACGATACTAGATTGAGTTCCAGCTATACTGACAGGTCTTCTCAAGGCAGCTGAATCAACCTGTGAAAAATGTTTCCAAACCATACCCGGTGAGTTACAACAGATCTTTTTTGTTTGTTTTCTTCCCTCTCATCTATTCCCACGGTTTATGTGATCAAACTGTACCGAATGGCAAAACACTTCTCTGACATGTCTGGCTCCTGCTGAGCGTATTAGCTTATCTGTCTCTTAATCCCATCTTCTACAAAATCGAATGCTGTGACAAATCACAGTATTTCATACTGGTTTAAGTTCCTCTGCTGTAAATCATTTACTGTTTTTCTACCTTTGTTGAAGGATTCACGCCTTAGAGACAAGATAATGGCAATGCCCTGATTTAGAACAAGAGATCAACAAAGGAGAAAAAATAACTGGCTAGAAACAGAATTTTAATATGTGATTGTAAGACAACGACAACACAGTGTCAGGAGAGACTTTCAGAAATTAAGATATAAATCCCTTAATTGGTCAGGACTAACTTTATGCCTCGATGAGCCTACAGCAATGGAAGTGTAATTTACATCTAATGCTTTAGAACACTTCAGCTAAGTGCAGGTTTTCATTGCGCTGACAAAAAAAGCCAAGTCCCCTAGACTCAAACTCTGCATCTAGCAGGTATTAAGCCAATTTTCTACATGAAGTTGGGAAGGACAGCCCATAAGATACAACAAAGTATCTTTTAGAGGAATCCAGCAGCACAAATACCTTAACTGATGGAAAATAACATTACATAACACAGATGTTCGTTTACTCATCAGATAGGCAGGAAGAGAGTTGGTCTCCAGCCATGAAGGTGTCGTTACCCAAAACATTTAGAATAAAGGGATTAATTGAGACTATGTCATTTTTCTCTTAAGGAAAAGTAGTGCTAGGACTAACACATACATATGATCAGGTGCTTTAACAAAAGGATATCTTCCAGCTATCAAAAATATAAGGGATGAACATTTTTCTTACTAAAAAAACCCATTACTTCACAAAACTGCAAGCTCCTTAGCAGCCCTGGGGTACAATACTAACACTAATGCTAACCATAGAATGGTTTCTGTTGGAATACTAATAACAACTCCTCCTTTCCTGAAGGTCATTCAAGCAGTTAACTTGTTAACTGCAGTCATTGTTTCTGCTGCGGAGGCAATGCAGGAGGTAGTGGAGGAGCTGATACACCTCTTGAAGTGAAAACAGTCTTGTCAAGGACCGGGCACAAGGCCCTTATGCTCCTGGCACTTCCAGAGGAATAGCAGCTGGTGCCAGCTCAGGTAAACAGCATAGCTCAGCTGAGTGATTAAATGGATTGTGGACTCATAAACGAGTATCAAAGATATGCATATAATCTCCTGCTCCAGAACAACATAGAGTTTAATTTTATCTTTCTCCAAAGCTGGGGAGAAAAAAAAAAAAAGACAAAGAAATTAACATGTGAATCCCATATCTCAGGCCCCAGGCATAGTTATTATTTGCTAGGTAACTAATCTTCCTTATTTTTCTTTGTTATAAATGTTTTAGTACAGTGTGGGGTGTTTCGGAGTTTTGTTTTTGTTCGTTTGTTTGTTTGTTTGTTTTGTGGTTGTTGTTTGTGTTTGTTGGGGTTTTGTTTTGTTTTTGGCTAGGCACTTGCACAATCAAAATCCCTTCAGGTAAGGACATAGGATGAAAATGTCAGCTCATGAAAATTCAAATGTCTCACCTACTCCATTACCATACTAATTTTTTCAGTGCCTGTTCCTTTAAATACTTGAATTTTCCTCCAAGAGATTATTTTATTTCTTTTTATTATAAAAAGATTCAAATGTAAGGATTTTCAGTTTGAAAACAGAGTGAAACTAAACATTAATTACTAAAAGTATTTTTCTAAAAATTTCCAGTAAAAAAACATACACTGATACTAGGTGTTAGTAAGCTTCTACTTTAGCTCACTGTGGCAGGTTGCCATCAAACATTAGATCCATCAGCAACTATAAAGACGGAAGACATATTAAATTTTATTTTTCAGCCATTAGTGGTTATTTCTTGTGTGCTTTTTGCCAAAAAAAAAAAAGAGCCCCTCACCTGCATTACTTTTAATCTAACAGATTGCTGTCAAAGTACAATCCGAAAGCCTGTAAAACCTGCTTCTTAATGAAACCACTGAAGTTTTTTGTGGTACTTAGACTACTTTCAGCAAAGCAATTGAGTAAAAGTTTGAGGTTCAGCCTTCTAAAGTTAGCATACAATAGCCCACAAGATAATGTTTTCACATTAATCAGTTTTACATTAACAAACGTGTTGGGTATTTGTTGTTTTGGGTTCTTTTTAGTTAGATTTGTAAGCCATGTTGCTTCATTCCATACCCAGCAACCTTGGGATAACCATTCCAGGCAATATGAGATTGTGCTGCAGGCCTTGATGCAGAAAAACCCCAGCCTCTTGGAGCAAGCAGATTTCTGGGCAATTAGACTAGCTGGACTAAAATCTTCTCTGACGTGATTTATAAATTCATCCAACTTAATTTGCTGATAGGAAGCTGAGCACTACACCTGGATCATTTGGTTGATTTATATCAGAAAAGTGTACAAAAGAAAATGGAGCTTCTCTATCTTGTTCTTGTCCTCTCCTAGATTCCTGCTACTATATAACAGACATCCTTTCCCTTTAATTACCTTCTTCACGGCTTGAGAGCTTTGATGACTTGATTAAGCCTTGCAGTGCAGTTCCAGTCCCTACCCATCTGATTAATTAGCCCAAACCTTATTAACTTCCTAATTCCAATCAATAATGCACTGATGCTGAACTGTGCAAGGGCAAAGTAAGGGTAGCAATTTCATCTGAAGATGCAGAGCCACACACTGGTTCCTCACAGCTGCAGAGCTAAAGCTCCCTGACAGGAATACATCTGCACAGGCAAGCATTTTGCCACCCGCTGCCACACCTTAACTGCATTTGCAAGAAAACTTAGATTGACAGAGGCGTACTTGTTGCACCTCTGTGCTGAGGTGCCTTTCTCCAAATGTTCAGCTCTTGCTGCTGGAGAATGGTACCGGTCACTCAGGGGTTGTGTTCTCCTCCTGTACAAAATGCCAGTGGCCCTGGGCAGGCAGGGCAGACCCCTGCCCATCCTTCCTCAATTGTCTGGAGGCAGGGAGAGCTAGATGGTGGATTTTAGTTTATTTTAATTATGCCAGAGAAAACATTTCAGGACTGAAGGGTCATTTCAGAAACTGCCAGCACAGACAAAACAGCACCCAGGTAAGTCGATGTGAGTTTAACTACAGGTGGCTAAAATGGAGCTGGGAGGTGGTGGCACATCTCCCATGGCTCTCAGCTCCTCTGCCCCTAACTCTGTCACTGCACTGGTGCCGGAGGCCTAAACACTAGCCAAGTCTTGGCCAAAGGAAATCAGGTCTTTTTTCTTCCCAGGCACCATCTGAATGTGCTAGCAGAGAATTCACACAGGCAGAGCAGCTGTGAAATGTGTCAGGCAACTCCAAAGCTTCTCAGGCTGCACTTTCCCACTCAGTGATTGACCACTGGCACCATCTCATGTATTTTCTTTATGAGTGTATGTCAGACCTAACTTTCACAGTCTGTAGTTAGTTTGGTGTTTATTTGGCTTTTTAAAAAAAAATTTTCTCACAGCAGCACACATAGTGAAAATAGCATTCAAAGGTCTCCAAAAGTCTGACTCAGTGGATTGCACATTAAAGCAGGTGTACCAGTTACAAAGAGCATTGCTTTTGTCTTCTTTCAGTTTACTTGAGTTAGTCTATGTTTCTTCAGCTACTAGGAGGATAAAAAAAAGATCTCTTTACCTGTAGTAGATATTCCTGGCAACAGCAAGGACAGCAGACAGCTTACAGCACCATTCTCAGCAATGCCAACTACTCCTGGTTTGCATTGTTGGAACTTAGGGCAAGAGTCAGATCCTGAGACCGATGCTTGCTGCTGACCATCCATCATTTCTTCTCAAACAGAAACACGGAATTTCCAGACCAAAAGCGTAACAGGCCTTAAAAGCACTGCACCATGCTAAGAGGGGAGCTGCTTCCAACTAAATGCCATTGTTATTCTTCTTTTCACTGGGTTGTCATTTTCTGATCACCTGAGCAGCTTTGTTTCCTCTCATTAACGTCTGCTTTTCTAAACAATCTATAGTTCCAAACCCCTCCGTTATGCTTTTCACAGGCCAGTGATAACGAGCCACAACTCTGTACAATACATGGCCTGAGAGGTAGCAGGTATCAAGGATTCTTAACAGTGCTGTGGCCGAGGTCAACCCTCCAGCTCTCCAGTGCAGGAGGGTCTCCTGAGCCCACCAGTGTGCACCTCACCTGCCTTTGTGTGATTGTCCTGGTGGGCAGGGATATTGTGTCTTAGGGCACCTTCCACTAGAGAGCTGCTCCTGGGCAAATCCCATGGTGGAGTGCTAGGAAACAAAGCATGGGCAGAAGTGGGCTGTTATCACGTTGGGCTTGATAAGGAGTCAGACACTTTTCCTAGGCCTTAATAGGAAAAGTGTCTGCAAAGTATTTTCATTCCTGAAGTAAATTTCCTAATACAGAATTTAAGAAAAAAATCTAGAAAATCCTTTGTGTCTCTGCATTTACAGTTTAGGTTTAAAGGCTTATGCTTAAAGGTTTACATTTGCAACTAGTATTTGGGTATCAGTGGCTTCAAGCTACCTCCTACAGTTTTCTAGAGGTATGAAATCATGTTTTGCATGTGTCTGTGCTGAGGTCTGCACAGCAGGCAGAGCTAGGCCAAGGAGCCAATCTGTAGATGAAGTTTTAACCTCATGAAAAGCACATCTATACTGCAAGCAGATCTGGCTCCAGACAACTCTCATCATCCCTGCAAGTTGCTCTTAGCTCATACACAGGGCTAAATAGACCTTGTTTACTATAGACCACCAGACCAGGAAGGAGTAGATGAAGCCTTCTACAGACAATTGGAGGTAGCCTCCAGATTGAATACCCTAGTGCTTATGGGTGACTTCAATCACCCAGATATTTGCTGGAAAGGCCACACAGCTAGGCACACACAATCCAGAAGGTTCCTGCAGTGTGTTGATGACAACTTTCTGAGGTAGGTGGTAAAGGAGCCAACAAGGAGAGGTGTGCTGCTAGACCTGGTTTTAACAAACAAGAATCGATTGGTAAGGGATGTAAAGGTTGGGGGTAACCTTGGCTGCGGTGACCAAGACGTGGTAGAACTCAGTATCTCACAAGAAAGAAGCAGTGTAATAAGTAGGATTTCAGCCCTAGATTTCAGAAGGGCTAACTTTGCCCTGTTCAAAGAACTGATCAGAAGAATCTCATGGGCTAGGACTCTAGAGGGTAGGGGAGCCCAGGAGAGCTGGTTAACATTCAAAGACCACTTCCTCTAAGCTCAAGATAGGTGTATTCCTTTAACTAAAAAATCAAGTTGAGGAGGCAGGAGACCCCCATGGATGACCAACAACCTGATTAGAAAACTTGCATGGAAGAAAAGAATTTTCTGTATGTGAAAAAAGAATTTGGTCACATGGGAGGATTATAGGAACGTTGTCAGGGTGTGTAGGGATGCAACGAGGAAGACCACGGCCCTCTTTGAACTAAATCTGGCACAGGAGGCTAAAGAGGACAAGAAAAACTTCTTCAAGTATATCAATGGGAAAAGGAAGACCAAGAAAAATGTGGGACCTTTGCTAAATGAAATGGGAGCCCTGGTGACAGGTGATGCTGAGAAGATGGAGTTACTGAATGCCTTCTTTGCTTCAGTCTTTACTGCTAAGACTACCTCTCAGGGATCCCAGTACCTGGAGATAAGTGAAAAAGCCTGGGGGCAGGTGGACTTTACACTGGTTGGTGAAACTTGGGTCAGAGAACATCTGGGCACATTAAACACCCACAAATACACGGGTCCCAATGGGATGCTCCCAAGGGTGCTGCGGGAGTTGGCTGATGTTGCTGTGCCACTCTCCATCATTTTTGAAAAATCATGGAGAAATGCCTGAGGACTGGAGAAAAGCCAATGTACCCCAGTCTTCAAAAAGGGCAAGAGAGAAGACCTGGGAAATTACAGACCAGTCACCCTCACCTCCATACATGGAAAGGTGATGGAACAACTCCTGGTGGAGGCCATCTCTAGGCACATGGAGAAAAAGAAAGTTATCAGAATTAGTCAGCATGGATTCCCAAAGGGAAAATCGTGTTTGACTAATCTGATAGACTTCTATGATAGCATGACTAGTTGGAGAGATGAAGGGAGGGCAGTGGATGTGGTTTACCTTGACTTC
>NW_008606186.1:27702-41501 GCF_000691845.1 Merops nubicus | reverse complement strand
TTTTTTTCCTCCCCCCTCCCCGGCCCCCCTCTCTGGGCAATCGTGCTTTGCTCCCACCCACCCCTTCCTTCTTTCCCTCCCTTATCGGGAAAAAAATAAAAAACGCCTGCGAGAAGCAAGGTGGAGGGGCTTCCGCGGGGGAAGGCGTGTGTTCGGAAGTTTAGGATGCAGGAGGCTTGCAGACAGGGTGGGTCCTCTGCCTTTTTTCCCCCCCTGCTTTTCCCCCTGCAGCCTTTTGGAATTTGTATACGTGCCTGTGCGTTGCTTTCATTTCTCAGGTGGAGTTAGCGAGGACTGTGCAGAGAGGTGCTGCTGTGCACGGAGAGGTGTTGAGGGTGCAGACGTGCTTGTGTCGGGAGTTCAACTGCACCCCTCTGTGGGTGCAGCTTTTAGGCGTCTGCAAATGAGAGTAAAATTGGGTACGGGATGTAATTAAATAATACAGGTCTTACTGTGTTTTCTATCTCGTTCCTTCCTGTGCTTGCTCCCCATTTTGCATCCTGGAGTGCTCTTGGTGGGTTGATTAGAAGTGTGTATGCATAAAGTCTCTTCACTTTTCCTTATGATTTCTTCATTTGGCAATATATTCATCCCCCTCCTCTGCAAGTGAATTGTCCTTTCAGCGCCTTGCATTTGGAGGAGCAAGTAGGAGAGGCTGTGCTGGGTTTGTGCTCTGCCTTTTTCCCCTACACTATGTGCCCGAGCTCCACCCTCCCCTTTTTGTTTCAGTCGGGGCAGGGGGAAAAGTGCCAGCTTGGTTTCGAGTAAATGGCCTGAAAAATGGAATTTTAGCGTTAGGTAGAAATAGCAGTGATTTGTTTCTCACAAGCTGGCCCCTTTAAACGCTTCCATGGTGTCAGCTGCTAGATGACAAATGAAGAGGTTGGAGAGAGGAGGAAAAATGTGTTGTATGGGTTTGGGGACTGGTGGAGAGATGTGGTCGGCAAACCTCTCCAGGGTACCTGCGAGAAGCATTTTGACATCTCTTGCTTAGGCTTGGGCTTTGCCTCATCAGGTTAGGAGCCTCTGATCCTTCAGAAAAGAAATTCAAGGCAAGCAAAAAATACAGACTGGACTCGCCTAACTGTATTCCAGCATGTCTCTTAACGTTCTGAGACACTTGGTCTCTTTTGGAAAGGTTGTTTTGGGGCTTCTAATCGCCTGTCTTTGACTTTTTCCCCGTTAAGTTGGTGTAGAGGAGGGAAGAAGTCCCTTCTGTATTCTTTGTTATCCCCAAAGCCCCAGCAGAGCTCTGGATTAATGTGGAAATGCCATCTGTTGCTCAGCCTGTTGGAGTTGTGTTGAGGAAAAGTTCCATTTTGACAGTGGCTTTCAAGGGGGGAGGAAAAAAAAAAAGAGGCAAGCCCATTTCAGTCTCTTCCTGTATGGACTGAGCCCTGCAGTGATTTGTTCAGAATGAAATGCAAAAGAAATGGGTGGTGATTTTTTTGTGTGTTTTGGTGGCAGGGTTCAAATGAATCACTGCCTTCCGCCGGGGCAGTAATGTTCCTGAAGTTTTCTCTTCGATCCGTTTTCTACGGTAGTAGAACTTGTTCACATCAGATTGCTTGTTTGCTTTTCTGCTTGGATTTGCTGCTTTTTGTCTAAGGCTGAGTATTGCTTTCATTACTTCTGCGAAGAGGCTAAAATTGTGGTAAAATCTTTTTTCTTTAGAATTTAGAATGCAGGTTCGGTTCGGTGTTTTTGTAGGAGAAGGGAATGAGTAGCAGACTTGATTTCTATCGAATCAAAGATTGAAGTATTCTAAAAATCTGCAGCTTTTTCTGGCAGAGAGTGCTTGAGTTGCCTCTGTGTGTGTGTGGAGGGTGCTGACTCCTGAAGCAGCTCCCTGTGCAGCGAGGTTCGTGCGCTCTGGTGTTAGCTCTGGGTGGGAGTTGGCACTGCCGGTGCGGCTGCTGGAGGAGCCTGTGCCTGCCCTCGCTCTTGTGCTGGTTTTGACAAACCCTGCGCCGAGCGCTGGCAAACCACTGGTGACAAAAACAATATCTAAAGGAAAAGGTGGGGAGGGGCCGCTTGCGGCTGTGCGGCGGCGTTGCTGGGGAAGGAGGCGTGCACAGCCCGCCCCGAGACTGCGCTTGGGAACTATTGTGTGCTCTGCCTCTTGCCGCGGGGGTCTCACGTGTTTTGATTGTCTTTTTTAGGAGCCGGAGGAGGAAATGACATTCAGTGGTGTTTTTCTCAGGTGAAAGGCGCTGTAGATGATGATGTAGCAGAAGGTAAGCACAATCTTTTTTTTTTTTAACTGAATGTTTTCTGACTTCTCAGCTACTCCTTAGGCAGGGAGCCTTAAGTGCAGTCTTACTAAAATACCCCAGTGTTGCTGTCTGCAGCTTGAGCTTGAGACAGACATTTAATGTGGACTCGGATACCCAGATTCAGGATTAGATGATAGCTTGAGAGTACTGTTCAGCACACTTCTGAGAAGGGCTGAGTTCAGGCTTCTTAAATATTTTTCTGGAATTTGTTTTCTGAGATTAAGATTTTCTTGTTACTCAGCTTTTGATTTGTGTTTTCCCCTCATCTGCAAAATGGGCAATATGGGACATGCATTTCACAGGGAGGTGTGAGAATTAATTAAACGTTTGTATGCTTTGAAGATCAAAGTGCTAGATAAAGATCCAGTCATTTTGCCAAACTTTCCAGCTTCTGTTAACCAGAAGAGGAAGAAATCTGAACATTTCTGCATGCTTACTTGTTAAGTAAAGAGGGGTTTTGTCTTTAAAATAACACTGGAGGTTGCTTAAAACTTTTCTATGCTGGCAGTGACAAATGTCATCTCACACTAAGATGGCTGCCTCTGATTGTGACTGCAAAAAAGATACTTGTTGTTTTCTTTTACTTGGATCAAGAATCACTAGAGGAATCCACTTCCTCTGCTGCTCAGTTGCTGTGCTAGAGAGCAACATTTCTTCTTTTTTTTTTTTTTTTTTTTTTGAGGAAAGTCCCACTGACTTCTCAGCTTCTTTGGCCATAAAGTCCTGTTTGCACAAGACAGTCTGTAAGATCATGAGTTAACTTTTTTCTTTTGCAAGCAGTTGGCCTTGTCACTAATGTAATTCCTTGGGTTTTTTATCTCTTTATGTATCTTGAATGCTCTGACTTAGAAGTGAGATAAATGTTGTATTTAGAAAAGGAGTGACTACAGTTTCCATTATTTCCCCATGTGATGTGTGGTTCAAATTAACTTCCAAAGGCCAAAAAATCAGTATAAACATAAGTGACTTGTTTTGATTTATTGGCTGCAGCGTGTGGCAGAAGATGCACCTTCAAAGACTCCTGTCATTGACAAACTGAGAGATGGCTTTTGGAAACAAAAAAGCTCTATCAGGTTTTTTAAGATTAATTTAAAATTCTTCAGGAAGTATATTTTAAAGCTTAACCTCAAACCTACTTGTAAATTTAGTATAATATTTTCCCTGGCAGACCTTAAATACCATAACCTTTATTTTCATTCCATATCAAACTAAATCCTTAATGAAATACAAATATTGAAGGAGTTGTGGTTGTGTGGCAGGCACTTGGAAATAACTCTTCATTAAAACAGACGTGCTGACACGCATGTGGTAATAATGAACTTTCTATAGATATGTTTCTATGGTGAAGTGGCTTTTACAGGGATCTGGAAATGCAGAAGTTGGGACGTGCTCCGTCCCCGACTTCCTCAGCTGCTCTGGTGTACTGCACTTCATGTTCTGGCTGAGTACACGCCAGCCTTAGCTTGCTGACAGGTTGGCAGTGGCCTGTGTGTGGCTGGAGTCATCGTGGGTGGAGTTCGGGGAAGCCTTTGCTGTAATGCCTTCAGTTTCAGCAACCCACTCAGGATGGCTTCTGATCTTGTGGCCCAAAGAGCAGATTTTTGCTTCACGGTCAGCTCTGGCTGACTCAGGATGAGTCTTAAGGTGCGAATCCCCAGAACCTTGGCGTGCTGCAAGACATCCTGGAATGCCTAGGTCATGGAGAGAGGTCCCAAGGTTGGGGTTATACTTGGTTGTAATGAATTTCTTGAGTTGAAATTCTCTCCACTTCCTGTGTATTTGGGTCCCAAGATTCGTGCTGGAAATCGTTGAAGGCCAGCTGTCCAGTCAGAGTGCAAGCTCAGCTTCCATACTCGAAAGCTTTGAGTTCTTGTTGTGCTTTGTAATGTCTCCCCATGATACTGTTGGAAGGGTTAATAATGTATCAAGCTAGTCACATATTTCCTTTTATTAGCTGTATTTCCAGCTTTAAGGTTCATTGTCATGAAATGGAGCCATGTGTGGTTCTTGCAGAACTTGGAACAGCAGCTTGGCATGATTCTGGTTCTCTTTCAGAAAACCCAAGGCCAAGTTGACACTGGTTCTGTGTGTAGTCTGAGGACCCTTTTTCCCCTCCCTGCCTTTCTGCCTGCTTTCTTGTGGTGCTGCTTTCACCATGGGCAAGCCAAAGCAAATCTTGCTGTTTGAGATGTGATTGTTTAACCACTGTGGTCTGCAGGCTGACAAGTGTGGACTCAGTCATGTCTGTGACTTGAGGACAGTACCAGTTTGTGTACAGTAGTACCTAGGATGCAGATTTTCGGGCTTTTCTGCATGGCTTTAGAGCTCAAATTTTAAAGACTTAACTTCTGCTGTGGGATGCTAAATGTTCACTAAAAACAAAGTGAAGAAAATGAACCTGAAAGAAATGGGAGGTTTTGCTTTCCCTTTTCTTCTGTCCCTAATACCATGTAGCAATATTGATGTTGGAAAGCTAAACTAACAGAAGCATTCACCAAGACAGCTTCATCCCTTTAACTGCATGAATCAGTAGAGTGCAAAACCAGTGGCTGCTCTACCGTGTTCTCTGTGAAACCAGCCAGTGGAGAGTAACAGTGGCAGCAAATTGAAAAGCTTACTCAGAATGTTAGTACATAGCTTCCGGGATGTTTGAGGTCGGATCTGACCTTGTGACCTTTCACATAACGTGTATAACCTATAATTCTTCAGAAGCTCAGGCTAGAATGGCTTGCTATTACAAAGTCAATATTTGGTGGCTTTGATGGCTGAAACATGAACTCTGCTACGTACAGTTTTTAATTTTCTGGCTTTGCAAGCACTGTGTGATAGATGGATATGACAGCTCCTTTTAGAGCTAATGAGGGTGGAAGGGGAAGAAAGGGGGAAGCTGTTAGTAAAGGCTGAGGAGAGAAGATGGCAGTGAGTTTGTAGGTGGGTCCTGCCCATGTTGTTCTGCTGCGAGGAAGCTGCTCTGCACGGTGGCATACAGAGGTGTGAGGAGCAGAGAACTCACCTCTTCTCTTCTCTTGGCATGTGTGGAATTCATCCTCGGCTGCAAGCAGTGGCCTGGCCCTGTCAGACTGCAGAGTTAAGCACAGAAATCAGGTTATCAATTGAAATCTGAGTGTCAGCTTCATTATAATTTGGGTCCTTAATTTTAACTGATGGTAAAAGTTTTCCATGTTATGACTTCGCAGCCCACTTTGTAAGGGTAAGAGTGTTGGAGCTTGTGTTGCCTCTTTTTCTGTAATAGCCAATTCTTTGCTGAACACAAGTTTTCCTCCCTTCTTCATTGTATATTTGTTTTGCTGGAGCCCAGTCCTACAACATATCTGTGTTCAACCTGTTCCCTGTCCTCTGGAGAGTCCAGAGCCAGGACGTTGGATTAGCCAGGACTTCTCCAGTGGGGAACATGGAGTCGTCCCTGTTGAATTCAATCAGCAGGTTATCAAAAGCATCTCTAACGCATGGGGATTTTTTTCCTTTCTTTTGTGCCATCACTGTTTCAGTGTAAGTAAGACTTAACTATCCAGAAACACTTCAGAGCAGACATTACCGTGTCTTAGGGTTTCTTTCTATGATAATAGAAAAGGTTTACAAAGGTTGTCTGCAGCAGCTCCTTGTTTTGGGACTAGTTTGACTCTTATGCTGTTAATGTTCTCCAGGAAATGACATGATGGCAACTCCAGTTGGAAACAACTAAGAACTGTGAGTTTAAACTGTCTCTGAAAACTAGACACTTGCTTAATGGAATGAGTTTGTACTTCAGAACAAATTAAGTCAAATTTGTTTAATTACTTGGCAGAAGGAAGAGAGTCAGGCTGCTGTATCTAAATGTTCTTTCAAGTGTAATCCGAAGATATGTAAAAGTCAGATAGTCTGGGTCCAAGGCTGGGAGCCAGGAACTTAAGTCCTAAGCTTTAACCTGAGTGATTACCCCTCATCTTTGACAGGTTAACTGTTGGATGCCCGAATTGTCTCTGAAACAAGTACTGGAATATCTGCTGTGGGTGCTGATTGCTGACTTACTTTTGAAGTGTGATACTTAACCATTCTGTGCTGCTTTGTTAATGACCTATAACTTGTTTCACGTTTGCTCTTTCATAGCCAATACATTGCTGTAGCAGCGTGTGCAGATGATGAAGAGATGAAGCCTGTTACGTTTCTGTCCCTAGCCAGCTCCTGTGGTCAGGGGTAGAAACAAGAGTTGACTCTTCCCTCATTCAGGAATGCTTTCTGTATTTGATTCTAGGTATATTGTATCTTTCAAGTGTAATTTTATGTTTATTTTTAGCTGACTTTAAAATTGCAGAGCAGCTCTGGGAACTGTTGTTGCTTCGGTATTGGTAGATTGTCTTCAGTGCATGAAAATAGTTATCTTAGAGGAGGGAAAACTGAAGCCAGGAATGAGGACTGCTGCAAAAAGCTGTTACCAGACTCTGGAGTTGACCAGCTTCTCTTGGCTGACCAGAAAGCTTTCTCTTCACCAAGTAACATGGGTCTGTAATAGTGGCTGGGAGCTGGTGAGCCTCCTTGGGAAGGCTGGTGAGCTGTGTCCTACCAGAGCTCTGTCCTGCTGGCTCTGTAGGCTTGCCAACAACTGACAGGGGCATGGAGGGGTGTTGCTGGGATGGGTTGGGAAGAAGGGCTTCTCCTGAGCTGTGCTTGTGGGCAGGAGTCATGGAAGAGAGACAATGGCATCATTATAGGAGTTACTTGATGGGCTTTTTTAAAGAGGAATTGATGTAATAGGAGTGGAGGAAAAATTCTTAGAGAAAAGTAGCAAAGGTCTGAGAGGTTGTGATAATAATGCTGAAGAAAGATTGTGGTATAGTTGTGGGAGGGAGTGTAATTTGGATTTTTGAGGGCTGTGGTTGTGTTCTGGGTGCTCCTAAGGTAACATCACTTAGCAAGAGCAAGGACTAGACATAGGCTTGTTTTTAAGGGGCAGTTTGAAAAATGCTCTAAATAAATGGAAAGACCCAAAGTTATAGTCCTAGTCTCTATTCCTGAGTCTGCTTCTTTTAGCTCTTTTATGCTCAGCTGTTTGTAGAATGGCTGTCTGTATCTAGAGGGAGAAATAGGCTACTGTATTCTAGGAACTTCTGGTCTAGATTGACTAAAGTGTACATTTAAAGTGTGATGTCCCCCAAAACAAAGAGCATTTAGCAAACAGCAGAATAGTAAGTGGCTGTTTAGCTCCCTGGAATTTATTCAGCACTCTCTCTTGACACAGGGGGTTGGTCACTCGGGCACTTCAACATGTCAGTCATGCTGACCAGTATTGTTCTCACGCTTCTGTGAAGCTTTGCTGTTCCCAGAATCTTTTTGCCTTAAATTAAAAACTAGTTGGGAAAAGGAGTGATATTTTTATCATAAATATGGTGGCTGTAATGATCAAGCTGGCAGGACTCCCAACAGTACAAGTAAAATGGCAGTCCTGGTGGATTACATCTCTTGATCAGCTCTGTGAAACTTCACAGCCTTGAATTTTAAAGGTGTTACCTATATGCTTCCAGCTTGGGTATTTCCACCCTAGAAATGGGTTTCTGTGGCATCTAGAGATTCATAGAACATGTTTTGGAAGAACTAAAATGAAGAATAAAACTAGTGGATGCAGTGCTGAGGGAAGAGTTAAGAGCCATGCGTTCCTAGCTGTACTGGCTGGGTTTTTTTCCCCCCTCTTTTCTTTCTCTTCTGACTTGCCTATTTAGGCCACAGCTACATGTTTGGCAGCATTTCTGCTTAAAGAGGCACTCCTTCCCACTTTGCTGGCACAAGTGTTCATCTGACTGCACAATAAACTTGTTTGGGAAGCTGATGCAGCTGAAAAATACTTAAAATTGTGGTTTTGACTGGATTATTTTTCAGCTGAACCGAGCCCTGATCTGTTTCTCGGTGCTCTGTGTGTGCTTGTATGGAGAGTGGCTCAAAGGAACACAGGGAGCTCTGGAAGAGGGTTGGTCTCTTTGTAGGACTTTATGTACTGTTAACCCAAGACAACAGTCTTGAAGTGCTGTGCTACTAGAAATGGTAAAATCAACTGATAAAAAGGACTTTAAACCTTTGGTGTTCAAGATGCATACTTTGAACGTGTGCTATCTGAAGGCCAGCAATAGATTATATCTAATACTGATACTGTACTGAACTAAAATACTGACCAAATAAGATAGTTGGAGGTTTGGTGTGGTGCACCAGTGCTTAACAGAGATCATGCATCACTTCTTTTAGATGTAAAGACTGAAGCTGGTCCAAGTCTGTGCTGCTATTGAAAACAAACAGACCTATAGATTTTTTTATAAAGGCATAGATTTTTGTGTAAGGCAGTTGTCAAACTGCTGGGCATTGTGACAGGGTTTATTTGAAATTAGGTACCACATACACGTGAGCAAGTGCATATGCAGGGACACACGTACACCATGTAATTCACCACTATGTTACAAATAATCTTTTTTGACTATTTTTCAGCAAAACTGGGACATGTGGAGTGGGCTGTCTTCCTTCAGTGTCCCCGTGAGAGTTGTTCAGTATTGTTAGTAAAAAGCTGTATTAATAGCAGTGCAGTTTAGCTTCTGGAAAGTTGTAGAAAATGCCACTTAACTGGGAGATAGAGAACTTACTGATTGCTTTATGGTAAAGCACTTTAAAAAGATAATCTGCTGAATGATAATCTTCTCTTATCATATCCTATCTCTCTTAATATGGTTTGAAAAACCAATCCCCAGTTTGGGGTTTTGACTTCACCTCAGCCAGTGTATTGTCTCACAGCTACAAGCTGTCCTGTCGGGCCTCCTTTGCTTTAGTGTTCTAAGTGTGCATACAGTTAATCTGCTGTGTGCTGTACTTGTAGGGGAAGCATCGACTGCTGGTGGCACCAAGTCAGGGCTACTGTTTGTTCTTTCCTCATCAGGAAACACTGTGCTCCCAAAGCAATTTCATTACTGTAAGATGCTTTTATAACTGCCTTAAGGGCATTTTCCAGACCTTTTTTCATCCTTTCAATGCTCTGTAGTATGCAGTACCATGTATTGACAGTGTCAGAGTAACTGGGCGTTTGTAGAGACATGAAACTGAGGTTTACCCTTTCAAGGAAGTGATTGGAGTGAAAATGGTTGAAAAGTCTGGGTACAGGTGAGCACCAATGTTGTGTGAGTGAACAGAGACAGCAGTTACCATGCTTCTGTGGAGAGAAAGGGACAAGTACAGCAAGTATGATTCTTGATCCAAACCAATTTAGAACAATCTCTTTCAAGAAGCAGCAGGAGGTCTTAGAGTCAGAATAACTACATCTGGAGAGTTTTCTAGATTTTTCAGCTTGGGTGGAATGTGTGCAATTACAGCTTTGTTCTGTTGCTTTATATAGCTCAGTTCTGCTCTCTTACAGCGTGCAATAGCTAAATACTACTTCTGTGGGGTTGGTATGCAAGTAAGCTGGAAATAGAAAGGATATTGTCATTCTCTGATGCTGTTACATGAGCATTGCTGAAAATGGGGGAAATCTAAAAATGTGTCTTGTCTTCAGAGGGGAAGTACTGATGCTCTGTGTGTGTGTGCATATCTAATGATTTTATCTCCAGGACTTCATTTATGGAATATGATGTTGCTCGCTCTGTGGCTGCCCAGGCAGGGCTGTTTTGGGACATGGCTCTGGGCAGCAGGTAGTGTTAGGTGATGGTGGGCTTGCCTTGTTCTTCTCTGTGACTGGAAGGTTTTGGGGTTGTCAGATTTGCCTTGAAAGTGAAGGTGCTGGCTAATGAGACATCAGGTAGTGCTGTTGTGAACTGATAACATTACTGAAAATCATCATTTGAGGCTTCTGTGCATGGCTGTAATTCAGTTATGGAGACAGAAGTGGCTGTAAGCTTCTCCTCTAACTTATGCTTTTGTTAAGCACTGGAGGAGAAGTTATTAATTTGTCAGCCATTCTTTACAAAAACGTGTTTCCCTCTTGGCGATCCACAAGTGATAGCACCGTTAAAACCAGCATATTTAGGTCACATGGCAAAGCCCTTAGGCAGTTATGCTTGCATATACTTTTGGAGGAAAATTTTAGGGTCAGGAAAAGAGGGTTTAAAGGAGTTGTAAGAAAGATGGATTTCCCAGGCATACAGAATGTGATTTGTGTGGAAATGTTTCTTTTTGGATTTTCAATTGCAGTTCTTAAATTAATGCTCTGGGAATAACACGATGCCCAAATCACCACAGTTGGCACTCTGGTTTTGAAAACTTGAGAAAAGATAATTGCATGTATTTAGGAACAGTTAAGGTAACTGAGACTTTAGACTATAGTTGCTTATTTTAAATTTGGAGTAATTTCCAATATAGTCTTGTCTGTTAAATGCTAGTACCTGTATTTTAATTTTTTCCCTCTTGAATATAAAACCTATTCCATTCTTTGATTCTTAAAAAGAGTGATTTCATCTGGCCTTTCTCCTCTGAGTAGAAGGTTAGTAGAAGATGCTTTGCAGAAATTATAACCTGTGTGTGTTTGTGTATAGTGCTTATAAATGCAGTTTGAAGGATTTATCTTTTTCAAATAACTTAAAATTTTAAAGTCAGTTCTATACTGAAATAAATCTTTAGCTTGAACTCTCATATAATTCTCAAAGACATTTGTTTGAGAGTTCCTGGATTTTTTTTTTTTTTTTTTTTTCATTGAAATTGCACAACTAAACCCTAACTTCTCCAGTACTGTTCTTAGTGCATTGTGTAAGGATTCATCTATAGAAATACTGGAGATAATTTGAAAAAAAATATCTTGGATTGTCTTTTAGTAATCGCCCTGTTCAGCTTGTTTTGGAGTGAAGTGTGGCCTGGGAAAGGGAAGAAGGAATTGAAATTCTGAGTGCATCCTGACTTGCCTTTAGGTTCATTGTCAGTTCAAGTAGCTGCTGCTTCTGACAGAGATGGTCCTTCCCTGTAGCTTTAACAGCTCCTGGTGGAGCTGAGAGGGATGTTCAGGTAGCTGCAGTGATCCCTTTGGGAAGTGCACCTTTTGGGGGTGGTTGGGGTTTTTTTTGTGGGTTTTTTGTTTGTTTTGGTTTTTTTTTTAGGCAAATCTTCCTTTGTTACTTCTTTGTTTTTGAGAAATATCCGGGCTCTTTCATTTTACTCTGGACCATTTTGGAAGTGGTAACACACTCTTGAAAGCAGTGGGGGCTGATAACATACCAGTTCTGTCACTGGAGCAGAACACATGCTGTGCTTAACCCAGCAGTTTTGTCTCTGGCAATATTTAGATGCCTCTGAGGAAAGTGCAGTAGGAAGACAGCATTTAAAACAAAACAGCCCCTCAGATTCTGCACATCAGGGTGTTAGCTCCCTGTGGCTTGTGGATTCTTTCCTTGATTTGACCTGAAGAAGCTCATACAAAGCCTGGAAATAACAGACATCCATTTGTTTCTGTAGCATTCTCATCTTTCTGCAGTTTCTGAAAATGGGGGAAGGATATTCTGCATCACCATCTACATCTGTGCTACTGGGTCAACTCTCTGATCTGTTCATGTTCCTGCACAAGAGTTACCGGGCTTGTGTGTTGTGAGGAAAACTGGCCTGGCTGAGTGGCTGCATCCTGTGTAGGAGCACTTCTGGCTTCACCTTTCCTTTTTGCTGCTTGCTGTCATTTTGAAGAAGTCATTAAGAGAAGATCATGTCCCACCAGCCCTCTTCAGCCTTCTAGGCTCATCTATGTGTATGTTGAAATCCGCAACCTGATCTGGTTGGGGCTGTCCCTGCTCACTGGGGGGCTGGACTAGGTGACCTTCTGAGATCCCTTCCAACTCAAAGCATTCAACAACTCAATGAAATTCTCCTTCCAGAAGTTTTACCATTATGTAGCAGTCAACTAGGAGTTGTTTGGCACCTTCTGACAGAGGCTTCAGTTTCTTACAGAGCTGTTACTGCTCTTTCACTTTTAACTAAATTCAGAGTTTAAGTTCAAATTTAATTATTGGGAGGGAGGAGAGATTGACAAAGAGGGAGACTAAAAACTGAGAGAACTGGAAGTAACCATCCAGAGCTGTTTCATCTGCAAGGTCACTAAGTCATTTTAACTGCTCTGTGCTTTGTTTTCCATGTCTGTGAAACAAGTGTGCCTGTTCCTCAAAGTGAACTTCCCAAACTTTTTAAAGTTCCTGCAAGGAACTTTGACATCCTTGCAGGACAGTAATACTGTGAAATACTCTGTCTTGTTTTCAGCTGTTATGTAAGTCTTCCAAAATCCAAAGAAAAAGTGCTATAAATAGAGAGGGTGAGAGATATAAAATAGTTAACGTAAAGTGTTTGGCTCAGATTGGTAAGCTATATATATTTATTTTTTTAAGATGTGTTATAAATATAAGCATCTGCCTTACTGAGTTGTTAAGGTTTGTAGATTCCATTTTGCATTGTTTAGAGAAATGAGTGTTAAGAATGTCTGAAAGTCCACGTCAGAAACTAGTATTGGCCTCTGTTTAATAAATTATTTATTTTAGAAGCTGAGGCATGTACACTTGGGCCAGAATAGAAACACAGGAAAATACTTGCCAAGTGGGAGGGGAAAAAGAGAGTAGGCAACGGGTGAAGGGAAAACTATTTTTTCAGGTTTTAAGTGCCACTATAAGGTACAGTAAGTATTAAAATAAACTGGTAGGGTGAAAGCCCACAGTGAGTGAAGTAATGAGAAATTTTTATTCTGCAGTCACTTAATAGTCAGAACAGTGTATTCATCTCTGCTGGAAACGTCAGTTGTACTTGTGACCTTCACAGGCGCTGGGCTCTCCAGCAAGCTGCCTGAAATTCATCTACTGAGTGCCTCCCTCCCTTCCCTTCTGGTGGGTGAGGGTGATTTTTGCTTTCATTTTCCTTCCTGAGGAGGAGGCAGGCACCTTACACGTTGTCTGAGTTACAATGCTGTCTTGCATTCTACACATGGAGATTAAAAGCCCTAGAAATTTCTGGCCTTAGCTTTTGCACCTGAAATAAAAACTTGGGTCAAAGATTATATGAGAGGAGTCTGCAACAGTGTGCTAGTTTCCAGGAGCTGTTTTCTGTATCTACAACAGCACTGCACACCAGGTCACAGAATTCTAGGAGCTCGTTCTGAAAGGCATTGCCAAACTGATACTTTTCTAAAACACTGCTACTCATTTTTAACTTGCAGTGTATATTTTGGAATGGGTTCAGCAAAAAGAGAAGGATATTCCAGTGCTCTTAGTCTGTGGTATTCTCAGTGACAAGAAAGGCATTGCCTAAAGGCTTCTGTTATGTACATGCAGAACAATAGCACAGTATGTTGTTTCCAAATATATTGTTATTTGCAAACAGAAAACTTAACCACTGGCTTTTCTGTGCTGTGCAGCCTATTGAAATTCTGGCTGAGATTCCAGCAGAGATTTTTCTATAAATAGCTCTGTACTACTTCAGAACACAAACAAGCCCCTGAAAAGATCTGAAGTAAGGTCTTCTAAGGGAACTGTTTAGCCTCTGTTATTAGTGTGTACTTGGGTGTAGGGGGATGGTTCTATGGGCTGAGGTGGAGAGAGC
>NW_008606186.1:0-27671 GCF_000691845.1 Merops nubicus | reverse complement strand
TGAGCAGTTACTGATTCAGGTTAGTTTCAAGGAGTCATGAATCACCTGCCTGAGCATAGGAGGGAAAAAAGGACAATAAAAACAAACAAGTGTTCATCTTTATGGAGCAGATAGGGTTTCTTTTTAGTATTTAAGGTTTTTTTTTTAAAATAAAATCTATTAGGCATGAGGTAATGGCTCAAGTCAGTACAACTTGAAATAATGTATTCTATCAATGAACAGACTGCCAAATTAAAGCATCCTCTTAAAATTTTTACTAATTGGGTGTTTGGTTATGTGAATTAATATACAGCTAGCTTTGTAGTTTAGGATTTTCAATGCTATGTTAGTGACTGTCTTCTTGAATAAATAATAGGGGAGCAGTTTTTGTGTAAATACGTTGTTATAATTGGTGTAATCTCTTGAGTAAGGTAATTTGTAGTCTTGAAGAGAAGCTTATAAACATTCTGTGAATTAGACAACAAGGTGGGTAAATAATTCTGTTTTGCCTTGGTCACAGGGCTCATTTTCTGCTCATTTCCTGTTCCTCATAAGCATTGGTTTTTGACAAAGCAGAAATCCCCTTTTAAAGGGAATCAGAGGGTATGAAAATAACTTTGGCATTTGTGAAATCCGTGCTCTGAGTGGTAGACTCTTCAGTGTCCTTCTCAGACCCTGGTTATCAAGCAAATGTATTTCTCAGCTGTCACAACAGAATGAGGATGGTATTACAGAGCATAGGGCTGACAGGACCTTGGGAGCTTGTTAGTGTGTTCTCCAAATGCAAATTTTTCAACTATAATAAACATCCAGCAGAAGTAATAGCTAAACCTCTCCATCTGTGGAGATCCTGCAGTCTCAGAAGCGTGTATTTGAGAGTTTAGCACCTGTAGTCTTGAATGACTTTTTCCATCATGTCTAAAATCATGTTTGGAGAAAGAACACTTACAATTTCTGCTTGGGATTGGACATGGGCTTGAATGGAAATTAGCCCCAAAAAAACCATACAAGGCAGTGTCTTTGTGCTATTAACTGGATATAACTTGGTGGGAAGAACTGCTTAAGTGCTGGCACTTTTTCTTTTTTGCTTTTTTTTAAAGCTTAGATGATATTTCTGAGGTTGTTGAGATTCTAAGAACATACTTTTCATTCTTCCTCAGCATACTGAGAACAGTTCCCTAAGAAAATGGAAGTATAAATAAAACAGCTGGGCAATACAGCCAAGCACTGCTGTTACCAAGGAGTAATTAGCCTGGTTTTGGAAAATACATTTCTAACGTGTTTATCCCAGTGACAAGATGTAAAGCTGAAATGAAACTTAAACCATTTTTAAATGCATTTTGGGGAATCCTCAAACTGTGTGTGACCTGCATTTCTGGGCATTTCTTCTGGGAGGTCTGGAGCACTTCTGTAAGTATTCTGTGTAAACTCTGAGGGAGCCCAGTGAGTGTCTGCTACTGCAATTTAACTCTTAAGAGTACAGGTTTTCCAGAGATGGGCTTCTGGTCTCCAGAATCTTCACTTTGCATATGGTTAATGGGATGCCCTTTTTCTGCAGGGCTGTTTTCAGAGGTCAGAAATGGCAGTGCTGCTCTCTGGATAGAGGCTATTTAATGTCCCTGTTCCAGCATCAAATTTATTCTGGAAAATGAGTAAACCTGAATCTTTGTCCTCAGCAGTGCTAAAATTGAAATGTTGCTTCCTTGGAAATTAGATGTGCAGAAGCAGTTCTGCTGTAGCTTTATTAATGACCCATTGTGAAGTAAAGCTCTGCAGGCAGAAGAGATGTTGGAACCATAGTATAAGGCCAGACAAATGCTGGTTTAGAGCAGAAATAATCAAATCTGTTATTTATAAGCCTTTTTGTCTCAGTTCTCCTTGTATTGCTCAGTAGGTCCCTCAGTTTTGTGAGTGGTAGTGATAGAACATCCAGGCACCTAAGGGGACCTTGTACGAAGCAATTGTGGGCTTGAAGTTGGTGCCTGCTGGAGTTAATTTTGTTCCCCTATAATTAGATACGTATGTTCTGTATGCAACTGTGCAAAGGACAAAAATGATGAGTAACTCCCCAAGTAAATTCTACCCAATACAGATCACTTAACCCTTCTGTCATCTTTGTGCTGGAGGGCCTCTGGGAGATCAGTGGAGGTTTTGCTGGCTGAACAGTGTTTCTAGTGGACGTATAACTTGTATGGATTGTGTATTGTACTGCTTAGTACAGTTTGTTTTAAAGGGATAATGAATGGTTGAAAGATGTGATTATTTTTTTGTTTAAAAGCAGAAAAATTCTGCTGGTTGGAGGGAGGGAGGAAAGCTTGTGGACAGCCCTGAGTGTTTTTTTTGGTTTGGTATTTATTTGTTTATTATATAGTAATATAATATGGTTATATTACTATATAATAAGAACAGGCTCAAGGAGAAGCTGTGACCTTTAACTGCTTGTTGTTAGTCATGAATAAATGTAGTTGCACAACCTGTGAGGTTATTCACCCGTCTTTCTGAGCTTATTTAAGACTGGTACCAGGAGTAGGTCTGGACTTCTGCCACCTCTGCTTCTTATGTTTATGATATTAATAAACTGGTGTCAAATGTCCTGGGAACGGGTGATGCAGGTTGAAAGACCTTTGTTTCAGCCAACAATAGACCTGAATTAGTGTGAATAGGAAAAGCAAATAGGCACTTCCTGTCATATTTTAAGGAATACTTGAGTATGGGGAAGCATGTGTATTAAGAGATTTAAACTAAATGCCCATCATTTGCTCGTCTCCCTAGTAAAATGTTCCCTGTGTACATATGCATATATCTGAGGCTTTCTAAACATATTTGCAGTAGTGATAAAGTAACATAGAATCCCACGTGTGTGAATAGGTTCTTTAGTGTATTCTTCAGGGAAAAAACTCTCAACCTTTGTAATGAAGACCTCTAAAGAGGGGAATCATCTTAGTTGTTGCTTTGCTAGCCAGGTTTGTTCCTCAAAGTTAAAACCTGGAGGCCTCTTGCAAAGACTAGAAACTATCTGAAGAAGAAATATCTGGGTGGTGCTTCAGACCACCTTGAGGTTCAGTTGTATTTTACAGGGTATTGTAAAAGTCCAGAACAGTGCTATTTGTTTTTTCAAGGCAGAGGATGCCTTCAGAGACTTGAGGGAATTCTTTTGGTTATTAAATAGCCCTTATTATTGAATTTGAGATATTTTCAGGCTGATCTGGCTTGTGCTGAGTTGAAAAACGGCTCTGTCTCGAACTGGTCATGTCTCCCCTTTGCAGTGATGTGCACTCTGAATTGTTTGGTTAGTGATGGTCTCACGGAGTTGCACAGGACTAGAAGCAGCTTCACGGATTCCCCCTCCCCCAATTCCAGGATGGGAAGGACTGTAGGATAGGTCAGCTTACATCTATGTGTAAGGGACACCCTCAGAGGTCCCAGTAGTACGTGGGTGAAAGCGGCTCCCAGAGGCCTTGGAAGCAGCACGGGCAGGGCTGCAGTGAACGTGCCCTGGTTCCACAGGGTGCGGTGCTTTTGACAAGCAGTGCTGGAGCCAGCTGAACCTTACC
Source organism: Merops nubicus (assembly GCF_000691845.1). Lineage (NCBI taxonomy): Eukaryota > Metazoa > Chordata > Aves > Coraciiformes > Meropidae > Merops > Merops nubicus. The sequence continues at coordinate 24,138 of NW_008606186.1, read as the reverse complement.
AGGTTAACTGTGCCAGGGCAGCAGCAGGTTTCTTCGTGGTGTTTGCATCTGGACTGATCTGTTGTAAATGCATTTAGTTTCCTGCGTCTCTGAACGCCATTTGACTGAGTGTCCATTACCTTGTTCTCCCAGCTAGAGGATGTCCAGCTTAGGGGCAGGACAAGGTACTGGGAGCTCTGTTGCTTTGCAGGCCCTTGTGAATTAAAGATACTGCTGTGGTCAACTCGCTCGCTTTCACCTAGTGCTGGTTTCCTGTGCATGTGTTCTGAAAGCAGTGTCTTAAGGTTTAAAAATAGAAAGTAATTAATCAGGGTGATGAGGGTTAATGGTTTCTATCCAGAAACCAAACAGCTTTGCGTTTGTTTATATAGAAAGAACATTCTCCTGTCTGCTGTTGCTATGAGTTTAATAGGAGGGGATTTTTCACAGCAATTTTTGAAGCACTTTATTAATAACTAATTTGGGGTTTAAAAAAAACCCACTAACCAAAAAAAAGTGCAGAACAATGTAATTCATCAGGTGAAACAGTTTCAAGGCACCAGTTCAAGACTGTTGTCAGCTAATATATACTAGCCCTGTAAACTGGTGGTGGTGGGGTTTTGTTGTTGTTTTTTCCTTCTGTAGTTTTATGATGAGGTTTGGAATGCAGTGTCAGACTTTGAGCAGGAATAAACCCCCCACAGTGAGGTACAGCCCAGTGGTTGCAGTAACTGGTACCAGTATTGCTTCACCAGTTCCAGGGCGCATCGCTATTTCAAATTAATGTGTAAAAGTTCTTTCCCAAAGCTCATACTAATTTTTTATATGAATGCTTTAACTCCTTTCATAAAGATAAAACTTTAAAGTGATATTTTTTATCATTTTAAGTGGTAGGAAGCATGGAGCAATGGGCTCACATTAGTGTATGAGACATCTGTTTGCAGAGTGCTTTGCCTTGCTGCTGTTTTTCTCTGTGCCACCGCAGGTGTCTTTGAGTCCTGCATGCTGGAGACTTTGAATTTCCTACTATAGATGGAGACAGGAAGCCAGTGGTCTGAGGTTTACATCCATTTCCTCTCTGTTCTAGCAATGCCCTGTCCTGACCTTGTTCAGGGAACTGTTGTAAGTGTGAGCTTGTGGAGGCTGTATGTATAGAAATGCAGCTCATTGGCATTTTGGTTCTGGGCTTGATGGGCTTTTGCAAATACAAATGTGCTGTCTGAAGATGTGGTTGCTCCTGAGCATGTTCCTGGCCAGCCTTTCCTCAGCAGATTTGCTCCTCTTAATGCCTTTAGATCAGTCTTAATGAACTCTGTTAGCTTAGCAAAGCCCAAACTGCTGAAGGTAACTGAAGTTTGCTGGGGATGGTTCACAGAAGTTTGAGGTGGTGGTAGTGTCTGTTGAAGGTGGTGATTATTGTGTTCTCTGTAGTGAATTCTGCTGCTTCCAAACGTTGCTGTTGTTTTAGCAAGCTTGTTCATTGGCCTCTTGCCTTGGCCCGAAAATGGACCGTGGGGGAAACTAGTGATAAAGGTGCTGGTGGAAACTTGACCTGATTGGAGATGTTGAAGCTTACTGATGTTGGCCCACACACAGCAAGTTTCCAGTGAGGTGCAGCAATTATTTGCCCAACACAGGAATTAAAATGTTTAGTATGGTACTCCCTATACAGCTCAGGTGGTAACACTGAACTCAGAGCATGCTTTCTATGAATTGTGTTTGTATGAGGAAGTTGCTTTGATGTTGTGGTTAATGGGAGATCACATAAAGATCTGTGGGTGTAATGAGGAGCTGCTTTTCCAACAGAGGGGCTGTATGCTGGTAGATGGTGGTTCTGCTCCTTGCTTTCCTATTACCTTTGTAAAATACTTCATCTGCATAGTCGTCATTCCAGCTTGTGAAGGATTTTGGGGGGTCACTTCTGTTTCAGTTCTGTTCTGTGCCATTCTAATGCCATCCTCTCACTATTGCTTTGTGGATAGAAGCAGCTTCTGTTGCGCAGACCAGATGGATTTGAAGTTATACTCCAAACACTGAGCCTAGTAAAGCTATTTAGGAGAATTACTAGCCTTACATAAAACCAATGGCAGTGAGATTAAGGCTGGTATCACTATATTGTTTCAGTGGGAGGGAGTGGAAGTTTGCTGCTCAGTAGCTGTTGTTTTCTAAGAAGTCTGGAGGCTTAACAAATATCACTGTTGGTGTATATTTACAGAACCACAGAATAACGTTGCTTTGAGCTTAGTGCTAATGTTGCATCTTATCTAGACTATCTAAAAACGTGTTTATAAACACATCTGTAAATGGTAAGCCATCCTAATATGCGTATATCCAGTGAAATAGCTGTCATGCAGTACTGATTCCTTCTCTTAGCCTGTATTGTTCCTGCTTCTGTTAAAAAAACCGATGGCGTTCAAGCTCCTGCCTCTGAAGCCTGGTGATACCGAAGCTCTTGCTGTCGTTGCTCCTATGTAGATCTGACAGCATAAAGAGTCATCTCAGAAGGCTGTGGCACGCTTAGGAGTGCTGTGTGAGCTGTGCTTTGCCCCTGGAGAGTGGAGCCCTGCCTGCCTCTCAGCCCACAGCAAACTGAATCGGAGTTGCAAGGCAGCCATCGGTCATGTTAATGTAACTTGGGAAGCTACAGGAAAAAGGTTTATCCCAAGAGGGGCCCAACCTTTGCTTCAGAGAGCTGAATAGCAAAAAGTAAGATGTGTAATAATAATGATGAATAAATGACTTGGGCTTTCAAATCCAAAGTTGAGTTCCTAGTTGGACTAGGACCTGCCTGCTCTAAAAAGTGGTATTTTTCGTCAAAGCTTGGCAAAGCTGGAGAGAGAAAAAAGAATGAGTAAAATAAATGGGAAAGTAAAGGAGGTCCAAGAAGTAGAGGGAACGTAAGGGGTTTAGGACTGCTGGACAAGGCTTGTGTTTGATTATTTTACTTAGGGTAAGTAGTTTATTCAGCGCACTTAAGATGTGAAGTGCTACATGCATTCAGTATTTGGGGACTGGCATCCTGTGTGCGTATGTTCCACGTAGATAGGTGTGCTAATGGGACTGGGAGAGTCTCCACATTAAATAAGCCCTTACCAAACAGGACTAGAATGCTTTCAGAATCAGTGGGGAGAATGACGAGTTCGTGATGATGGCATGTTTTTTATTTTCAGCATCACAAGGCCTGGAGCGCTTGGGATGAGCGTGGCTGCCAGGGAACACTCTGCAAATCTTCCTCCCTGTGTGTAGATTTCCCAGATTTGCACGCCAATAAACCCAGCTTAATTACTGTCTGCTGCTTGAACTGCGTCTTGGGCTCCTGGTTGTTTGTGTTCTGACAGTGGCAGGGCTGGCAGCGGCGTGGAGCTGGCTGCCACACAAGTTCCACTCCCTGCCGGTGAAGGAGAGGAGCTGTGTGTGCTCGGTGTGTGCCAGGACTGCTGCCTGGGGAGCCAGGAGCCTGCTGCTCTTGCAGGGCTTCAGAGCACACGAGCGAGAAGTTTCGCCACGAGGGTAATTCTTTGCACAACTCTTTGTTGTGTGTATTTTATCCTGTCCTCATATTTCTGAGGAATTAGTATATATTTTAATGCTCTCTCCTAACAGAGGTCTGTTTAAAGGACTTCTGGAATGACTCTTGAAGTAAATTGAACAGTAGGAATGCCTTATCCCAGCTGCCTTTGGTTTTGTTGCCTAGTCACTTCTGAGAGACGGAATGAATGCAGGGAATCACTCTTGAAAGTGAATGAAGAAAAGGGAAATGCAGTCAATAGTAAAACCGGTCATGGTAGCTTTAGAGTGTACTGTCCTTGTGTTCCCTTCCCCCTCTCTGCACACATAAATTAGGGATGAGGCTGGAATGCAGAGGGTGTTTTCTTTTATAGCATCAGTGCTGGCTATTTTGCTCTCTCGTTCCTTCCCCGATGTGTATAGTTGTGGTGTTGTGTGTTGAGCTCTCCTCTCTGCAGACACGTTTATAGTCACTTCTGATCTTACTTGAGCAGCCTGCCTGTTCACTTTGAGATTAACACTTTACCATCTACCTTCACAGACTTAATACACAATATATTAGGACTGTTGGTAAGTGTGGTAGATAAAAATCAGGCAAACAAGTGGGGTGATGTTGGCATCATTCAGAGCACATTGTGTAGCTTCTTAAAATATTTGAAGCCTTGGAGGAGCCTTTGTTTTCTCTAGTGTCTTTGGTTGTTTTTTTTTCCCCAACAATGAAGTACATAACTCCAAAACAAAATCATTACTAGGAACAAAGTTCAGTAAACCCACAATTTTCTGCTGTTAGCTGTGATTTGAGAATGAGTTTTTGGAAGTTGCATCTGTTCAGCAGTCTGAAGCACGAAGATTTGGCTTCACCTTGGATTAGAAAGAACCAGACAAGCTACAGGTGATTTCCAGACACTTAAGGTCTGCAAGTTCTCCTGGACAGATTCTCTTGCTCAGTTTTGTGGGGTTTGACTTTAAATATCTTTAGAGATAGTCTAGGAAGAATGAATGGCTGAGGAATGCTCAGTAGTTGTGGCCTTCCTCAATTTGAAGCTATTTGAGCTTCCTTAGATCTTAATAATAATCCTCAAAGTTGGGTTCTTGATGTTTCCTATTCCAGACAGTTTCTGAAGTATCCTTAGAAGGATCAACTGATGTTTAGTTTAAAGTATCCTCTATCCTTAAGGCTGGCAAACTGAGGAAGTGGGTTCCACGCTCGGTCGGTGAATTGTCTTTTTACTCTTTAGGACGGAGTTACCAACCTGTAAGTAATCTGCTCTGCATTATGGACGAGATTTGTCTGAGTTGCTCTCTTGGAAAATTCCAGAAATGGTATTTTGAGCCACTGGGAAGGTGTATAAACAATGAAGAAGTACCAAAATGCATTTTAAATACTACAATTCTTTGTTCAGTCCTTGGAAACATCGGGAGATTGCTCCACTTGTGTAAACATACTGATTTACTTGCTCCCTGCTTAGGCAGCAGATCAACATGATTCCAAAAACTTGCACAGAAACCTTTTGGGTCTGGTGAAATAAAGGCGCTCTTTGTTCACTGCCGTGATTGACTTGCTGCTGGAGAGTAGGTGACATGGTTTGCCTACCAAGCACGTTTTATAAGCAGAGTTTATATAAAGTTCATGGTACATTAAAATAGATAGCCTCTTCTGTACTAATAAAATACCTCTTGTTCTATTCTTGGAAACAAATTTAATACAGAACTGTGTTTCAGGTGCACAGTGGGCCTTCTGGAACTAAGTAATTGGATGACGGTATTTTGTTGGATTGATAATGTTGTTGTATTCCCTTATTCCATAAGACTTGTTGACAGTGGTAAAATTTCAGCACAACCCTTTCTCTAAAATTTCATAAACCTTGCTCGTGATAGTGCACGTGTGGTTCTTGTTCATCATCCCAAAGTGGAAAAAAAATATTTTTTTTAATATCTGTTGTGAGTTTTTATTTCAAACATTGCTTTCCTTTAAAGAGGGAAAAGGCATTTGAGATCTGTTTGATTCCTTTGGAATCTGTTGGATTCCTTTAGTCATCTGTCTTTGAACAGTGTAATCTGCATGTTTCCATTCGAACTGGTCATTGTTCTCAAGTGCATTGGCCCAGCCCCTCAGTTTCTCAAACCACCTGTATCCTGCCTGACCTGACAGGTGAATTACTCAACATAGCAAAAGTTGGTGTAATAAATATGGGCTAAAAATTCTGAAATTGTGATTGTTATCTTCAGGAGTCCACTAGGAAACAAGTTTGGTTTGTGTTTGTGGCTGTTGCCTTGTGATGTGATTAATCAGAAGTGTGTGTCTGCCACGGTTAAGAGCTGCTTGGGAGCTTGTGCTATGTCTCCCTTTCCCCTGGTGAACTGCAGATGTTACTTTAAGCATTTTTAAAATTTTGATAGGCTTTCCCCTCCCATCCTGTTCGCTGTCAGAGTTAGACACCTAGTTTGGATTCCTTTGATTCTTCAGGTTCCTGTCTCCATGTCTACCGTGGGAAGATCTGATCTTGAATCTAGTGAAGATAAGTGTCCAGACCTTGCAGTGATCTTGGTTTCCATTGGAGCACTTAAAGTGAAGATGTATTGTTGAAGCAACACATAAAAAGCTTAGAGTGGGTTGTGAAAATAAGGATCCTGTGCAGAAGAAAAGGCAACCTTGACAGCAGTGGCAGGAAGCTGGATAGTGGCTGCTGGGTGAGGTGAAGTGTCGGGAGGCTTTGAGGACTCCAGGAGAAGCACTCTGCCCCACTGGTGTGTGCAGACAGCTCGGGGACCAGAACCCTCTGTGCAGTTTGGGGTTTTGAAATCACTGGCTTGGTTTGGCTGTGGTGTGTGCTAGTTCTTGGAGGCAGGGTCCCAGCTGTGCAGCAGTTCTGTGCTCGGGCTGCTGCAGAACATTCTCCCTCGGTGCTGTTCATGTGCAACAACAGCAAATGGACTTCAGATGTGGGGGTGGCTTTGTTTTTATTTTTCTCCTCTTTGCTTTCAGGTCATTGAAAGCCATTACTTGGAAGTATTTAGTAGTCTCAGAAGTGCTTCTACATTCTTAACAATAAGCGTCTGTGAAGGGATATTTAAGTGGAACTAAAGAACAACTTTAAACGTCTGTGCAAAGAACTACTTTGAAATACTATAGTAACCCCTGAGCTGTGTTATGCAAGAGGGAGGAACTGAGTGCAGGTGTTGCAGGTACACTACAGGGGTGTAGATGCATGTTCCTGTCCTTTTTTTTGCCTTTGTCAGAGTGATGGCTTCATCTTGTGTGTTTGACATTGCATTTTCACATCTCAGCACTTGAAATGTCACACTTCATTCTGGTGTCAGAGGCCTCGAGGTGCTGGGGGGGAGGAGACAGACAAATCTGATCTCTGAGGCATGAGTGACTTTGTGACAGTCTGTTAACAGATGATGCTGCCCAGCTGTATTCTGTGAGGAGCATGGTTCTCAGATAAGGGTTTGGTGGTTTGTTACCTCCCGTGCTGGTGTTCGAGGAAGGATTTTGAAGAAGTTTGAATTCATTGCAGTGAATTCAGCAGTAAACAACAGAATGCAGCCTACCTCCAAAAGCTGTGGTGTTGGTGACAATAGAATGCTGTACATCTGCTTCTCCCTTGGATACTCCTCCCCAGTGCTGTGGTGTGGAAGGGATTATTGACAGGCTTCCGGACAGTGGGAGCAGCCTCTGTGTTTGCAAGACTCCCACCTAGAGCCTGTAGGAAAAATCGCATGCACAAAAGGGAGGAGGCAGAGAAGGCAGCGTTCTGTACGTGATGCTCTTCTGCCCGCTGCGGTGCTGAAGGACTGAGATAACCCTACGTGTAACTCTCATTGGGATTATAGTTTCCATTGGAAAGGAAAAGGGTAACATTGATTTTTTTTTTTCCTGGCAACGAGGGTGTTAATCCAGATGAAAATACACAAGCGGGTCAGTGCACTGCGGAAGATGAAATGCTTCCCCTGTCAGTTCTCAAACACTATTAAATCCACCCCGTTCAACACCAGTGCCTTGATGTCTGTCTCTTGCTTTGACCAAGGTATGGGAATACAATATTCTTAACGGTGAGTTATTGGATTTAAAATGTATTCTTGGTTGCTTTGCTCTTCAGTTTGGATTTTTGTATAAAATACACATCTCAGCCTTGGTCTGGGACTAGTTAAGCAGAAATCATTTTTCTGCCTACTTTTTTTTTTTAGCACGTTTGTTTTGTCCTTGGACAGGGAACAGTCCAAGATCACAGCGTAGAAGGCACGTTGGATTCTATAGATGTATCTTGAGTTGAAGAAAATTATAATTTTCTGTTGTGATTGCTGCTAAGGAATGTATTTTGTTTCTAATTTAAAATTGATCTAAATACTTATAGATTTTCTGCATAGTGTTGATCAGGCACTGGGGAGTTTTGAGTACCTTGCCAACACTGACCGAGCCTGCTGGGCTTCACGGAGGTGTGGGGGTGCTGGAGCTGAAAGTTCATTCTGTGGTTAATTGTGTCAGCAAAGCAGGACTTGTCAGCTTGGTGATCACCGAAGTCAAGTGTGGATGATCTTGAAAGTTAAAATAAATGCAGAAAGTAAGAATGTCTAGAATGGTTACAGAGAAATGCTTAGCTTTCTGCTATATATAAGGCTTGTATAGTTATTAAAGATGGTATATATTGCATCAGCAGACCTAAGAAAATGGAGGTTTTAGCTCTTAATTTGAAGGCTTTTCTGGCTGTTGTGCTGCCTGTTCTAATTGTAAGGCTTCAAGCCTAAGGCTTTTGACCTTCTAAAACTTGTCAGAAACTTCCACCAAATAAGTTCTATGAAGAATTTATCCATCTATTCTTAGATGGCTATGTAGGATTTTTACTACAATTTTTTCTTCGCTGTTCTCCTACATCCATGGAGACATTTGGATCTGCTGATAACTTGCTGTGTGGTCTTTTCTAAGACTGGCAGAGCTTGCAGTGTTACATCTCTGTGTTTTTCAAAATAGTGATTTCTCTGTTTATTTCTCACTAGTGAGAGGTGAGTTATCTTGGTTTTCTTCAATTAATTGATGACTTCCTTATGGTCTTATCCTATCAGAGGAATACAACAATGTGGTTTGTGTTGTATGGAGGAGTTAAAATTAGATTGCTTGGTTTACACCTCACTCTGCACAGTGGATATGGTTAATGGTACACTATCTTTATGTCCTGTTAACCTGGTGAAGGGTCCATACTAACACCATATCTTCAGCAGAAGGGGTGCAGTCTCAAGTCTTGCAGATGGGCGAGAAATCGCTTAATCTCGGTCACAAATATGTGAGCAAACAGCTAAAGTAACTGTTACATTCAATGGAAAAGAAGAAACTGCACTCAAATCAAGGGGGTTTTATGCGTGATGTGGATCTTGGTTTGTCTGCGTCCCAGCTTACATCATATTTACATCTTCAACACAGTGTTCTTGAGAAATCTCAGGCTGTTTGTGTTTCATCAGGGCCACATCGTCATGGCAAGGGAGGCCGATGAAGATGGGCTAACGTGGTGTCTGTCCTTAGTTCCGTGGCAGTGTGTGCTCTCTGTAAAACACAGGATGGAGCTGTACGTACCTGTTCTGCCAAGAATCTGACGCTGCATCTTCCTCCTGTCAGAGGCTGTTGTGGCTGAGCTGGGCCTGCCTGTCGAGGCTGCCTTTGCATCGGGCAGTTTTGGGCAGACGTGCTGCGTGCCTGTCGCTGCTGTGTAATGCAGTGATTAAAGCACAGCCTGCTCATGTCCTCGGCGCCACCGCCCGTGCGTTCGGGGCAAGCCCAGAGTGATGTAAGCTTCGTTCTGCTCTCAGAATGAATAAGAGGAAAATCCTGCGTGGTTCCCTTCTTCAAAACGAAGTCGCCCTGTTGCTGGCCATGATAAGATAGCTTCTGTGATAGGCTGCACAATGGTGTCTGCTGAAATTCAGACTGAGTCACTTCTGTTTAGCAGTAGCTTAGTCTGTAGAGCAGGTACCAGGGCTTTGTTAACACTAAAACAGAGCCTGAAGAAACCCTCCAATAGAAAACATGGATATATTGTTCATCTACACTAGACTGACACGAAGGACTTGCAATCTAAAAATCTGAGAAACTGTCTTCTGCAGAAAACTAGGTTTATATAGTTGTGTTGCAGTTTGAAGTTGGCCTTTGAAGAATGGTTTGGCTTCTAGTTGTGCTGTTTAGAAGTATGAGGGGCCTATGGGTGTCTGAAAAGGTGAATTGGTGTGATTGAGCTAACCTTGGAATTTGTTCTTTTTTTTCTGCTGTATCAACAGCTCAGTTTGATCCTAGGCATGACTGGGCTTTTGTCAGTGTATATTCAAAATTTAATTTTAGCACTCCATATAAAAATACTTGTGTTAATGTAAACTTTCCTCATCCAGAAGAGTTATTATTTTTTCAGTCTGAATTTATTTCTTAAATGTCAGTAGCTGGTTTTGTTCTACATCCTTGCATTCCTTAGCCACTGATGTCTGAACATCTCCACCCTAATACATTTTGCCCTTAAGCTGTCAAATGTGTAGAGTCCTTCAAAAAAAAAAAAAGGCAGCTTTGAGATTCCATGAGTAATGACTGTATCTGAATCTTCTATCAGGAAGAATGGAGGAAATGAAAGTAGGAGTATGTAGATACACAGTCCCTCTCTGCTGGTAGAGGACGTGCTGAAAATCCATCTCTGCGCTATACTAGTTGTAACAGGAAAAACAATTCTAAGAAGTGATGATATAAAACCTGTAAAAACACTTTGGTGCACAGCACTGAGCCTGGGACTCTGGCCCGGTGAACTGGTAACTGCTCTTCAAATGTATGGCTTTAAAAAAATCACTTCTCTATTTTTGAAGAAATCCCTCCTTGTGTTTTATAACGTAAGCATAGTTAAACTGAAGTATGCATTTTCTTGTAATTGTAATTGTAGCTTTCTTGCCCACTTAGTATTTGGAAGTTGCTAACTTGTGGTGTTTATTTTTGTTCCCCTGCAGCGGATATAATTTCTACAGTAGAATTTAACCATTCTGGAGAGCTGTTAGCAACAGGCGACAAAGGAGGTAGAGTTGTCATCTTTCAACAGGAGCAGGAGGTGAGTACTAACTACTTAAAAGTATTTTGTGTTGTCCTCTATTACAATTCATTCCCTTTTTAAAGAAAAGGAGTGTGTTTTTATTTTAAAAGATGACATAAAGTGCATGTGTGTGTAATAAGTGATAAAAATAATGAAATTTAAGTGCAAAGAAATTGAGAAATTTGTGATATTTAGAAATTAATTTCTTTTACAACACTTGAGCTCTGCTCTAAGCTAAGGGGGGGTAGGGCACAAAAAGACCTTGGGGAAGCTGACATTATTTTTACAGTGACTCCACTTGCCTGTGATGAGTATTTCAGTTTAGCTGGGGAAATACAAGTTGCCCTTAAGTATGTAACTATGACCTAAGATTTTCTGTTCCATTCTGTTACCTACTAGTCAGGTAAAACTATAGAGTCGTAGCAGCAAAGATGTCTTTTCATTTTTACTTGTTCTTTGGGCCTTTGCGGGATTCTACAGACTCCTAATGCTCCTAGTGCTAGGAAAGGGCCTCCACTCCCACCTCAGTGGTGGGAAAGCTGAGATGGAATGCTTCAGGGAGAGCATGAACAGGCACTCCTGTCACCTCTCTGCCTAGGGAAGTCAAGCTGTTACACCTTCATGTTTCATTCAATTTCGATTCTGAAAATCCTAAACCTGAAGCCTTCCAGGGTTGCCCAGGACAAGTCTCTTCCTGCTGGTGGCAGGGCACGCTTCCTACGAGCACATCGTGCAGTCAGTTGGTGCCATCTAGTGGGGTAGTCCTGGCTGACCTGCCTCTTCCTCGAGCTGAACCTAGTGTGCAGAGGATCCGTACTGTTAAGATGCCTGTAGTTTCAGGCACAACCTCTTGTACTCTGAGTTTTAGCTTGCATCCTTTCAGCATCCTTTAGTGTAGCTTAGAGTGTAAATAGCCAATTGCTTGCTCTCGGGTGAGTTGTCTTTGAACGACGACTACTGGTTTTGATGCATAACCCATAGCTCATATCCTCACAGTCTGTGAATCTGGGAGTAGTAAGAACCACCCGAGTTAGCAGATTGAGTTGCACAGAATTGGCTTTGGTGTAATTTGACCTCCTTTGTATTTATGGTATGAACAGTGGGGACTGGATTTCCTAGTGCAGTAGTAGGTGGTTACACCATATGTACTACTGTCTAGAGCAAGTTTTATATCCAAGAGTATCTAGAAGACAATTATTGAAGTATTCTGGTTGGATTTATGTACCACCACCTTCGTGCTGCATTCCAGAGTGCTTTATAGACCACCCATACAGGAAGGAAACACTAAAACACGAGGGCTCTGTAACTGGTAACACAAGCTTGTGTGACTTCACCTGCTGCCAGGCTGCTGCCACCCTCTGCTGTGCCAGGCAAGTGACATCACAGGAGCAGCAGGCAGGAAATGAACACTGGAGCTAATTGAAACCAGAGGAGGAATTTGCGTAGGCAACCTGTAATTACCTAAATTGGAATTTAACATGAGGCACTTGGGCCAACACCTCTTCTTGTTTTGATGGGTATTTTTTTGAGTGCTGTGAGATGGTCTGAAGGTTGAAATTTTACTTTCATCCCAAGGATGGATTTAGTTTCTTATTGCTTTTATAAATTACTCTAGCCCTGCAGAGTTTTACTAGCATGCACAAGTATATTTAAGACTCAGCCATTAGGATAAGGATGGAATTGAAGGGAACTTGACTAAATCATGATCAGCATTTCCTAAAGCACAAGAGAGTGACTTTAGGAGTCACCTGTTCTGGGCAGGGGCCCAGCTTAACTTGTTGGGTCTAACTGAAACCTAGAACAAGTTCCTTCTGTTCTCTAGGGTGGGAAAGCCAGTATAATTGATAGGTGTGGTGCAATCTTCTAGTGCCAGATTTCATTTCTAAGCATTTTGTCTACTTTTCCCTCCCCCACAGCTTATTGTAAAATGAACTCCTGCCAGCTGTTAATGTAAGGGTATGAAGCAAGAGAAAATGATGCAGGAATGTGACAAATGTGGGCTAGCAAGGATCGTATCAAGAAGTATGTTCTAGTGAGGCATAAGGGATGAAATGATTGGATGGACATGAGAGACAAGAGAAGGAAGGAGCAAAGTCTCTTGTCAGGAACATGCCACAGGAAAGGCATGTGATGGTGCAACTTCTTGAAGTGGGTGGAACAGGAATATATCACAAAATTAAGCCAGGGTTCATTTCAGGTACACTAGTGAGCACTGTTTCAGTTCCAGTCTGCTGTCAACCATTGGAGGGAGTCTGAGGTTCAGTCTGTGCAATACTAGTGCACTATTAGGAAGGCACTGCCTACCCCACAGCTTTCAGAAAGAGGAATTACACAAATATGGAGGTTTTTCAGTTTTCCAGACAGTTCCATCTAACTGCAGGTGTGTGTCCTCATGTCAAAGATGTATTCCACTGAGGTGTTAAGCTTACCCCCCTGCCCCCCCATCTCCAGAATGAGGAAGAAAAAGCTTCTTGGGGAATGTGGAAATTATAAACCAGAATAGTGGAGCTGCTTGTGTAAATGTAGAGGTGACACGTGGGATTCCCATGGTGTGCCTGGAGAGTGGATTTGTCATACTTGTGGCTGTGTATTTCTCTTGGGGAATATTGTTCTTACAAAAATAGAGGTTGAAAAATTAAAGATGAGAGAATGTTGGATAGTTTTTGAGCTTTTTGGAAAAAAAAAAAAAAAAAAAGGAACTTATCATGCCTAGAATGTTTAGGTAAAATGTTAGTTTTTAAGTTAAGCTGCTCAATATGAGAACTTTCTGGAGATATTACTCACGTGGCTGAGGGGATTAAAAGCTGCTGCAGTGTCTCTTCTCTGAGGCTTTCTTAGTCTAATCAAGTTCTTGCAGAAGAGATCATCCTCATTTAACAAGCCTGTAAAACATGAAAATAAGACAAGTTGGACACCAAAGGGTACTTGTGGCAAATCTGGCCTAGGCAGCAATACAGTGTGGAAGTCTTAACTTGCTCTTATGCTAATTAGCAGTCTGCTTATGTATGTTGGTGCATAAATAGTTCTGGCCTCTGCCTGCAGCCTTGAAAAGCATTTGGTAAACTGCATGTGTATCCTGATCCTTCCATTCTCTTTTTAGAACAAAACCCAGTCTCACAGTAGGGGAGAATACAATGTTTACAGTACCTTTCAAAGCCATGAACCAGAGTTTGACTACTTGAAAAGTTTAGAAATTGAAGAGAAGATCAACAAAATTAGGTGGTTACCCCAGAAAAATGCTGCTCAGTTTTTATTGTCTACAAATGGTAAGTTAGGACTTTGTAGTTCATTTTTCACAGTAACCTGTTGTTACCCAGGCTTGCTGTTAGGGTTTTGTACAATCCCCTCTGCTTTGGAGAGGCTGGGAGGGAGCTGGTTTGAAGTGCTAGGGTGGGGGGCTGTGGGTCCCTGGGGTCACACCATGTGCCTGTCCTGCTGCCCTGGCCCCCTGGCTGCAGGAGTGCCCCAGTGTGGGGTGGTGGGTCGGGCACTTCTGGTTGGGTTGTGTTAGGGCAAAGGGGCTCAGCTAAGCTGTCGTTGGGTACCTTCTTGTGTGTAGAACCTCTATTAGTCATTCATAACAATCCTGAATCTAACTGAAACTTGCTGTAACTTTTAAAAAAGAACAAATTGTGGAGGAGGGCTTTTTAATGACTTTTTTTCCTTCCAAGCAGTATTTTTGACTTTTCTGGTACATGTAGGTGGCCTTGTCTTGTTTGAAGGCTTCATGTTAAAATGCATTAACTGGGAAGACTACTGACTTTTTGAGAGCTTTGATTTTAAACTCTGGCTGGTTTATTTCAGATAAAACAATAAAGTTATGGAAAATCAGTGAAAGGGACAAGAGACCAGAGGGTTATAATTTAAAGGAAGAAGATGGACGGTATAGGGATCCTACTACAGTTACAACACTACGGGTGAGTAGTTGACTCTGGATTAGCCACATCCAGATGATTTCTCCTCTCCCTCCCCTGGCACACAGACGAGCCCATGGCTCCATGAGCACCTGCCCCTTCAAATTATTCACTTTGTCTTCTCTGATGCCAGTTGGCAGATACATTTACCTCTGAGGCAATTCTGGGATATTTTAATCAGCCTGGCACACTGAAAGACTGTGAATACGAGTGCCAGTGTGCTTGTGGTGTGTTTGTGTCTCAAGCTTGGTATTTTGCAGGTGCCAGTATTCAGGCCCATGGACCTCATGGTTGAAGCTAGTCCACGAAGAATATTTGCCAATGCTCACACGTATCACATCAATTCCATCTCCATTAATAGCGACTATGAAACGTACTTGTCTGCAGATGACTTGCGGATTAACCTGTGGCACCTAGAAATTACAGACAGAAGTTTTAGTATCTTTTTTGTATTGTTTTATATGATAGGAACAGCTCGGTCACAAGAAGACTGTTGGATTTCAGTTCCTTTCATGAAAAGCTTTTTATATAGTGTGTTTCTCCATTTCCTAGTTTTTTCTCCCTAGTTAAGGGCTTTTACTTCTGAAGAGGTAGCTCAGCGTGAGCAACGTAAGGAGTAGTAGTTAGTGCATGGTGAAAAACAGTTTTGAAGGAGAGAAAAAAAGCTTAAGGTTTCAAGTGAGATGAGCAGTTCTGGATTACAGCATTACAGTAGCTATCATGTGAAAATTCTCCTGGCTTGCAGTAGGAAGCAAAGCAGAGTACCACCATCCTGGTCACAACAACGTTTCTTTTACTGGCTTGGTTGAATTCTGTCAGGCTGTTTCAGACCTTCTTGGGTGAACGGAAGCAGCATTGCTGAATACATTTAAAGCTGAAAAATGTTACAAAACCTGGAGACCATTCCTTAACAAATCGCTGCAGATATTGTAGATATTAAGCCTGCCAACATGGAGGAGCTCACGGAGGTGATAACGGCTGCAGAGTTCCACCCCAACAGCTGTAACACGTTCGTGTACAGCAGCAGTAAAGGAACCATCCGCCTCTGCGACATGAGGGCATCAGCACTCTGTGACAGGCACTCAAAACGTAAGTCCTGGCGTTTGGGGGAGCAGCCTCTCCTGCTGTTAGCTGAAACTGAGCACCCACTAAGAGTCTGTTAAACACACACATGAAAAGTGTGGGTCTGTCTGTAGTGGATTCCTGTCCTATATTGAATAGATCTAAACCCTCAAATATAAATAAATCCTACAATTAGATTCACATTTAGCCAGAGTGAAGGTAGTGAATAAGATTATTAGCGGTTTAAGCTGGGGAGGCTGCTGGTTCCCTAGGAACAGCTTCCTGCAGACGTCAGGAGGTCAGATAGGAGTTGAGTCTGGTCTGTAATTGATGTGTGACATCTTACATGCGTGAATGAAGGCTGAATATTAGTAACTAGCTCACTTTTAGAGGCTGACCTTAATTTGCTATGAAAATAAAATGTTTCAGAGCCATGGCAGCTGTGTTATAAGGCTTCCTCGTGGAGAGTTACTGTATATCATGCAGGCCGAGCAGCCCAGCATGGCAAGGTTCTTGAGAAAATGTTTACTTAATTTGTGTGTATCTTGTACAGGAAGAGACACAAACTTAGCTCTTGAAATGTCTGTCTTATTTTTATGCAGTGTTTGAAGAACCAGAAGATCCTAGCAACAGATCATTTTTCTCTGAAATCATCTCTTCCATATCTGATGTCAAATTTAGCCATAGTGGTCGATATATGATGACTAGAGATTACCTGTCAGTGAAGATCTGGGATTTAAATATGGAAAATAGACCTGTGGAAACATACCAGGTATTTGGTGAAGATGATGTAGGTCAGAAATTAAAACATTGAAGGATGCTGAGTCTTACTAATTGTCTTGATGTGGCAGTTAAATTTTTCTCTAGACAACCCTATGTCCAGGGAAAACATCAATGAGATTTGTGGGTTGACACCCATGCTAAAGATCTTGCTATTTCCAGGCTGATTGCAGAACCCAAACCCATGTTTGGGTCTGAAAAAGCCTCCCTCTAAACAGTGGATGTGGAAAGGTCATCTGCAGCCCTGAGGTAGCACATCTTAGAGTCTCCTGTTCTTTCCTGGAGGGGACAGGAGGTAGAACATTGCCCTTACAGAAAAAGTTTTTAACTGGCACTGAAAATTGCTGTGTTCTTTATAAGAAAGCTTGTGACTGGATCTCTTCACCATACACAGGAGGAAGATCAGTCACCAAAGCATGGGTTTTAGGAAGAGGCAATGTCTGATAAATCCTTCCAGATACCTAAGAGGGTAGTGACAATATGACAAGTGTTTGGAGAGGGAAAACATTCTGAAGAACTGCCAGGCTCTGGGAGATGTCTCTCTCCCCACCCCAAGTGCCTTGCTACTGTTTGAGTACATCTGAAAGCTCTGTAGATCAGAATATGTTCATTTGTGCATCTGCTCGTTTTGCTCTGCACCCATACAGTCAGAGGAGGGAGCTGTGTGCTCTCCTGGGGACAGGGTGTAAGTGTGGTCAGACAGTTACTCTGGAACAGGATCTCTGAAGGTTGTTGTACAGGTACAGGTGTTCTGTGTTCATGCAGTTTCATTTTCTTGCAGGTGCATGAATACCTCAGAAGTAAACTCTGCTCGCTGTATGAGAACGATTGCATTTTTGACAAGTTTGAGTGCTGTTGGAATGGATCAGACAGGCAAGTTTCATTCTTCTGTCTAAGTTTCAGACTTAAGACTTTTCCAAGGCTTAAAACAGACAACTCGAAGCCCGGCCTCACATGTCTGTGTGATTTTATTCATGGCTTTGGTAATATTTTAGTTGCCTTCATGTACTAAGGAGCTGTAGAATGTGACTCAAAATTGAGTTTTGTCACTTTGCTGGTGTGAAATATTAACCAAGTGTTCCAGCTGCTTAAAACTGGAGATGGGCAAAGCAGTAAGATTACAGATGGCTTTCTGCAGCCTTTACCTGGTGAATACTACTGATACCTAATCCCCTAAACTCATTATCCCTCAGGTTGCTTTTGGGGGGGTTTTGTTTGTTTGTGTCACCTGTTATGATCCAGCTTCGGGATGATTTGTGTGGGAGTAAGGCCCATGTACTCAAAGCCTGGTGCCTGATGCTCTGTAGGAATTGGCACCAGGCCTGGGGGGGAACCTGCTGTGTGGTTGTTGTTCAAGCTGCCTTTCCAAAAGGTGGAACACCTGGGAAAAACCTCTTAGGAATTCTTTTGTGATGAGTTGTCAAGTTTGCTTCGCATGGTTGCCTATATAGTCAATACTATATAGCAAATAATACCATTAAAGGCAGCTATTGCTTTGTTAATCGTGTCATTAACTGCTTATAAATCTAAATGATCTAGGATCTAGTTCTGCTAATTGTATCCCTGTCTGTATTGTCAGACGTAGTTTTTTTGTTGTTGGTATTCAGTGTCTGTTTTAAAATTTTTTTGTGAGGCAAAGGAAGGAGAGGGAAACATCTCAGTGTATTTGTCTCACTGAAAAGCCAACGTAGAATACGGATCTTCTATAAGGTATTATTACAAAGGAGGTATGTTAGTACCTAAATTCATGCAGCTCGCGTGTAACTAAAATTACATGTCTAAAAATCCAATTTATTTGGCTTTTTAATTTAATCTGTAAAACATTCATATGCCTTGGGTCTCACTTGAGGTTGCAGGTCTGGGCAAGGATGTCTGCTTTCCGCTTACACAGTAGGGTACAGTCAGTTAGACAAAAGCAGAGGTTATTCTGACTGAACCGTTGCCTTCTTCCCCCCCTCTGCAGCATTGTCATGACGGGATCGTACAACAACTTCTTCAGAATGTTTGACAGAAACACGAAGCGAGACATCACCTTGGAGGCGTCCCGGGAGAACAACAAGCCCCGCACGGTGCTGAAGCCGCGCAAGGTCTGCGCCAGCGGGAAGCGGAAGAAGGATGAGATAAGTGTCGACAGCCTAGACTTCAACAAGAAGATCCTGCACACGGCCTGGCACCCCAAGGAGAACATCATCGCTGTAGCTACTACAAACAACTTGTATATATTTCAAGACAAAATGAATTAGGGTTGGCATTCCTAACTGAAGAGTCCACTTCCTGCATAGTTGAAATAGTTGAATCTAGCATTTGTACCTGTAAACGAGTGAGAGGTCCATTATGGCACCCCTTTCCAGTGTTTAAAACGTGCCATATGACAACACACGTCGATAGCTGCATGGAGAAAGCTCTGTTGACCCGTCACTGCGTTCTTCTCCATGTCTGCTAGCCATTTAGGTGAGGATAGGGCACTTTTTAATTTAAATGACTACTTGCACCATCTTGCCTAATGGACTAGATTGGACTGTATCAACATCGGTTTACTCCACTTTTTATGCCTTCCATTGTGATGACGTCAAACACAGGGAAAGCCTTCAATCATGCTATGGGATTTAATTGTGTAACCTCATTACTGTATCATTCGTGGCCCCCTTTTTTTATTAAATACAGCTCATTCTTGCTGTGGCTTGTAGCATTCCTCCTTCTGGCCTCCTGGACTCCCCCTTTCCCTTCCATCCCCCTCCACCTGGCCTTGGTGGTGGTGTATAGAGGAAAAAAAAAAAAAAAGAAAAAAAAACAACAAACAAACAAAATAAAGCACATGAAATGGGTCCGTTTGGGGTCAGTGGTAAAGGGGGTCTGTGTTGCAACAAATGTTTTAATAAACAGTTGACTGTAATCACTCCTTGCCATGCCTGGCACCAAAAAAAAAAAAAAAAAGAGAAAATAAGGAAAAAACAAACTACTGAATAAAAGTGACAAAGAATGGAGAATCTGTTTTCTTTTTTTTAATCTACCTCTTTATACAAATACTCTGTGTTTTACCTTAGATGCATGAAAATAAAATGATGTTTTTTTGTAATGATTTTAACCAGTATTAATTATTTTTCACGGGAATGAAGAGAGGGAGGGATTTCACAAGTATCCACCTTTACTAATGCCATGAGTACCAGCCGTGGTGTGCGTTGACCACTTCCATTTTTGCCACAATCTGAGCAGGTCAGTTACTGTTCCAGTATTCTGGAAGGCTTTTTTTTGGTTTTGTTTTTGTTTTTTTTAAACTACTGTTTAAATTGGAACGGGAATAGAATTTTCAGGTTTTAAAATCTATTTTATGGGACTAATGTCTTAACGTCTAGTTTTGTCCTGGTTTTTTTAATGCCTTGTTATAGGATACAATACCTTTAATGCCTTGTTTAGAGTGCAAAGTCCCCTGTGGCTTTTTAAACAATTGTCTGAGTTCTTGTCTGGCAGTACGATGTTCCGTAGTACAGAATACTGAGTGATACCCTAGATGATTACACACTGCATTCTGAGATGCTCTATTTTCTGTATTTTATTGCTATCAGTAACCGAGTGGAAATGTAGTTTTACCATGTAAGTGTTTCTTCTGGCTTTTGGCTTTGCAAAGTTTACTGCACTTCCAGAACTGTTCAATGGTGCAACGATCAGAAAATGTGTGGAGTGCAGAAGCTGCATGAATTAAGTGTTCCTAGTTATTTGAGAGATTTAAACTCTTAAGCAAATAAGGCTTATCCAAAGATGAACTAGATATTGATGCTTTATAAGGCTCATGAGTTTTTACCTCCAGATATTTTTGTTAATTGTGCTTTTAGGTTTATTCTTCCTTCATGGAAATGGTTGTAGTGAACTTACCTTAACTGGGAGAATTTTCACTTTTCAGTTACCTGTATTTAAATTATTTCTGTGGCTTAGTTATAGGTAGTTATTATAATGCCTCTATTATTTGATCAACTAAGATAGTGTTTCTGCTGTAAAATTATGGCTGGGTTAAAGGTTGTTAACAAGACTACTAATGAAATCACACTTTTAATTTCTTTAAGTCTTGTGCAGTGGTTTGAAAATGTAAAAATTCTAATATTTATTAGATCGGGTTCTCTTAAATGAAGTATTTGTCTTGTAACATGCATGCCTGACCATGAGCCTTTGTAAGGATTTTAACTGTTTTATTTTTTTTTCACCTGTTAGCCTTGTAAAAAAAAAAATTTAACTGCCCCAGGGACAGCAACTGTTTTCCAGTGGGTGAATCAACTAGGAGGCCCTACTACTTGCATAGCATGTGACTAATTTTACTCAAATGACTATACTTGCTAATAGTTCAGGAAACAACGTGTTGAGTAACTTTAATCACGTGTCTAGGTGTTCACAGGGTCGGGGCTGAGGTTTAGTCTTCACCATGTCACAGGGGTGAAGAGGTAACTGGGCGCTTTTGCATCAGAGCTGGTAACACTCATCTCCATTTTGCGACGAGCAGCGTAGGTTTAGTGACTGCTATTTTGGGAAGCCTGAGGGTCGTGGTGTTGAGTCTGCTGCAGAACGATGCACTGAACACCTCAAAAGTTGCTTAGTGAGGATGTGAAGACGACACAGAACCCAACAGGTAGATTGCACGTGGAACCAAGCGCAGCCTTCTAGCAATACGACATTAAAGCAACACTGCCTCTGCCTCTCGGACCTCCGCCGTGCATGCTGGGATGGAACTGGGGAGGGGGGGTTAAAGCCAGTCCTGGGAAGGAGTTTTGGGTTTGTCAGTAGCAGTGGTCCCTGGCATGTCATCTGAGGTTTAACTCATCCTCACCAAAACCAGCTACTGACTTTGTCATACTGTCCAACTAGATAATTCTCTAAGCACAGTGTCCATTGACATAAGCTGTAAATCTTATATTTTATTAATAAAAGTATGCATAGAATACATTTTGTCAGATTGCTTTTTATCCTCGTCCCTCCTCTTTATTTGCAGGTGTTTTAGCAATTGCTGATCTCTTCCCTCCTGCCTGTGGAAGGGTTCCCATTGTGATGGCTGTGCTGTGACTCCTGGGCTGTGGTTCCCTGTTCTGCCCCCCAGCAGCAGTTACAGACCTGCGACTGCTCCGTTCTGCTGAAATCAGAGCACGCTCCTCACCCTCAGTCCTTGAGTACCAGACTAAACACAGAGTTCTGCTTCCTAGTGTCTTGTCTTGAAGCCAGTAATGCTCCCAAAAAGTCAACAACTACCACTTAAGTGGTTAGGATGTGCCAAATGGCAGCTCTGCTGCGCAGCGCAGCGGTGCTGCCGGCAGTGACCGCTGGGTGTGAGTCAGGTGTGGGCGCTGGGGAGGAGCAGGCGCGGGCTGTGCCTGCAACCCCTGCACCGCCCCCTCCTGAGGAGCACCTGCTGCCTCAAAAACGTGGTGAATTTACTTAGGTTGCTTCAAACATGTAGAACACTGTGGAAGCATGAGAATGGACAAGTGGTGTTAGCTTGGCTTGCCTCTTTGAGATAAATCAGGTGGTTTGTTAGTTGTTTGATTTCAATCAACTCAAAGGCTCTTTATAACTTCCTAGAAGAAAAACCTTTTCACTGCACTTCAGTACAAAGGTTTTTCCCAGGAGTTTATAACCATTCTTTATCCTCTATTAACGTGGTTTTCTGTCCCTCTAACCATGCTATTGTCATAGCATTTTCCATCCGAAGATCCAAATTACTTTACAAACATTAATTACATCATTCAGCAGCCCTAAGGAACCTGTGTAGTGGTTAGAGCCCAGGGCTGAAAGTCAGGGCTTGTGAATGCTATTTCTGGCTCTGCACTGACTCACTCTATAATCTTGATCAATTTATTTCTGACTCAGAAGTTTTAATAGTCCCACTGTACTGATAAATATTCATGCCACAAGTATTATGGCAAATGTTTCCTGAATGATGGAGGTGACAAATGCTCATGATGCTGGCCTGTGATTGTTAGGGTTGCAAAGTAGGAGAGGGTTACCCAGGCAGGTTTTCTGTTCAAAAGCATGAGTAGTTTCTTGTTCTAAATCCAATCTGGAATGTATCTGTGGCCCTTCCACCTGAAACCACCTGTTTTATTACATGGCTGCTTTCTTTTTACTACATGTAGCCAATTCTCTTCCAGAAAATCCCAGTTTTCCCACAACATTAGGCATTTGTTCCAGTCCCCTAGGGTATGGAGTCAATTCAGCATGGAAGGTCAGTGGTATCAAAGCCCCATTTCAGATGTCCACATTTCAGTATTTGGAGGGTTGTCAACATAGCACCACATTTCAGTATTTGGAGGGTTGTCAGCCTAGATGAAAAGAAGATGAAAAGTGTCTAAAACCAATCTTATAGTATGGGGAAAATGATGACAGTTGGACATACAGGTTTTTCTTTTTCTCTGGCTTTAAATAGTTCTGACAAAAAAAAAATTGATTTTGTGCATGGCTAATGGGGAAAATAACAGAGGAATACTATTGGAAATATACCTGCATGATTCCAGGATCTGGCAGTATTACAGCTACTGAACTCCTCCTGTGGGTACATTAATCTGAAGACCCAAAATTTATCTTTCCATGGCTGCTGATGGGAGAGGTTTAAGATATAAAAAGCTCCTTTAATGTTGCTGGAAAGCAAAACGTTTTTATGTACGTACAAGATGGGACTTAAGTTCCAAGGTTCCACCAAAGAGACTCTAGGGCTCAAAATAAACTTTGTTCAATTTGACATCACTCAGACATCAAAGTTAGTAAAGATGAAGGCAAATGAAATAATCACCTGTGAGGAAGTTAGTCTCACAGACTCTTTTTGTGACAGAATACAAGTGAAAAAGGAGACTGGAAACAGAAGATCCCTAGTGAAGTCTGGGCTAAGCACCATATCAAGTATCTATGGGAAGAACTGACTTGCTTGATTTTTCAAGCTAGAACTCTTGCCTTGAAATTAATAATTTAGAAGAACCTCATCTTCTACATATGATCATTTCATGAAAGTGACTTTGTACAGTTAATTAGTACAGAAGCTACCCATGTTATGGCTGAAGAAACCTCAGCAGGGTAAGGTAAATATTTGCATCTGTATCTCACTGCAGCTGAAATTCTCTTGGATGAAAATTTGGTGTTATTCCTGTTCCCAGGGCAGCAGGATGTGCATAACAGCCTGAGGGTGCCTCTTCATTTTCATATTGAAGGGAAACTGTAGTGCTTACTACTAATTTCACTTTCTGTAGGTATGAATTTGCATTTCAGTTAAGAAACTAACCCAATTTTCTTCCACAGACGCCATCTTCTCTGTCTGCCAATAATTAAAAACACTGCCGTGCATGAGGTTGGTTTGTCTGCTAAACACTACCATTTCAGGTGGGTATTAACCTTAGAAACCATGAGTTCTTTCAGAGGGTCCTAACTACATTTCATGAACCTACCAGCTGGCTTAAAATCATCCTAGACAAAAGCAACACTGATGAGTGGGGAAAGAAGCCTCTGGAGACATCTAACGTTGTGCCATGCAGGCCTGGCCGCTTAGAGGTTGGTTTGTCTGCTAAACACTACCATTTCAGGTGGGTATTAACCTTAGAAACCATGAGTTCTTTCAGAGGGTCCTAACTACATTTCATGAACCTACCAGCTGGCTTAAAATCATCCTAGACAAAAGCAACACTGATGAGTGGGGAAAGAAGCCTCTGGAGACATCTAACGTTGTGCCATGCAGGCCTGGCCGCTTACCTCACGCTGGCTGCAGTCCGTCCTGTGGAAACACCCCCGAGCCAGCGGCCTGGCGGGTGCTGCGTGAGAGGCTGACGGCTCCGGAGGGCCGCGCGGGGAGGCCCGAGCAGCTCCAGCCCCGCGTCCCGCTG
>NW_008606185.1:41759-107121 GCF_000691845.1 Merops nubicus | reverse complement strand
ATGCTGTTTCTCTTCCCCAAGTGCAAGTCTTGGTTCTGCTTTTGGCTAAGAAAGAGCATAGGGAATCTCTGGGAAAGCTGTGACCATGGAATACAAGGACAGAAGTCATGGTGATGCAGAAGAACTACAGACACTAGAGAAAAATATAAACTGAGAGATAACTGTAAGAGAATATTTAAGATGCTGATGTCAGGGAATGTAGGTGCTTGACTATGACTTGTTTCTGTTGTGTTAATTAAAAAACAAATGACTGAGGTTTTAGACAGATGTGCTCTGCCTAAACAAATTACTATAGCTACCTTTTGTTTTACTTTCATTCTAATTCTATAAAGAGGACAAGGAAATAGCTTATGCAAGTCATAATTTTCATTATCTTAATGTTGCAGCTACAGGGATGAGAGCACTAAGTACACTAAGATTTAAATAATATAAACCCTTATCTGCAGTAAGAATGTAGAAGTGATGGCACTGGACCAATCTGAAGAGACTTGTAGTATAATAACTGTACGTCTGAGGGCCACCACTGTCAGATGCTGAAGGAAGAGACTGAGATCAAGGGAGCATACAGTGATGTCCCCGATTGCTTGTCCAGCCTCCAGAAGTTTATAGATCATGTCTTTTTTTTTTTTTTTTTTATTAGCTCTTCATTTAATTTTCTTCCATGATTTAGGCAACATTGCATTTTACATGACGGTAAATTTGATGATGGGGCATAGTCTGATATAATCGTCTCAGTCATTTCTATATGGAAAAGATAGGTGCAGGTAGAAGCCAACATCTGCCTCAGTTGTGTTCCTAACTTCAAGTTTCTCTTAGAGCTGCCTGACTCAGTTTATTTTTCTTTGCATGATTTCCTTGTGTACTTTTTTTTTTTTTTACTTACTGTGACTTACCATGATCAAAACAGACAGGAGATTTCAAAGGGTGACAAAAGATTAATATCTTTGTTTTGTGAAAGATCTGAAAGTGAAGGATAGTTCTTTTTGGAAAAGATTCTGTCACCACATGTTCTTTTTTATAGATTTATAGCTTTGAACTTTAATAACGGTGTGGTTAGCCAGCTACATACCTCTTGCATTTCAAGGATTTGGTCTGAGAATCAATATTTTAGTGTCAGACTCTCAAACCTTTTCCTCAAATCTCAGGTCTTAGAATGAAACCCCTAAACAGTTGCATGACATAAAGCACATCATATTGCTCCTGCCTTGAAATAATATGAATCATTTTTTAAAGGGATTTTGAGTGTGTAATTAACTTGTTTTAGTTAGTTGTATTCTTCAAGATCTGTTAAAACTTAAGCTGTGGCATTCCTCACCCGTGACTTCCTGCATGTCTTTTTGAAAAGCAAACCCATTTATTCCTCAGCTGAGTGGCTTTCAAAGAATTATTATACTACTATGGAATATTCTAATATATAATGCATCTAGTGTGCCTTCTGAGCACATGGCGCTTGAATATAATTTAACAGAAAATTCTTCCTTCTGTCTCATTTTGATGCAGCTGATCTTCTTAGTTTTGTGGGTTTTTTTTGACAGGGAAATGCAATGTAGTTCCTTGAAAGTATTATATGGTAAGGACTAGGGGGGGTGAAGATTAATGGCTGCTTTTAGAAGTCTGCTATGTCATCTTTGCTTAATCATAACAAGTATATGTCCGTTGCTCCCAAAGTCAGGATTTACTGACAGTCTGACTTAGTGTCTTAAGGATTGCTTAGGATTTTCTGCATTTTGTCAGTGAAGGTTGTAGTGGGCTAAAAAGGTAAGTCCATAAAACCACTCAATCCCTTTTGAGCAAAATGTGACAGAAACAGCACTAATCCATGTCATTGAGCGCACATATGCCTGTATTTGAATGAAATTCAGACATTCACTTTGGTATTGATAAACATGATCACGTTGATTATGAAATGTTTTTCAAGTCATACACTTGCAAGTTTGACTTTGTTCCATTACTTCAAAGAAGCAATATGTCTAATACAGTCAGAGGAAGGCTGCTTTGGTTTGGTTTGGTTTTAACTCCCATAAATGCTAATCTGGTCCTGGAATAAGAGGGCTGACTTCAGTTGAGTTTTATGACCTATACACTACTGGGCCCAAGTTAACTGATGCAGAGAAACCTCATGTTGAATAGTAGATCTGTTTGAAAAATATTCCTTTTAACCTGCCAAGGCCCAAATTGCCAGCTGTAATGTAGAACAAAGAATCAGAATGGAAGACACAAATATTACTAAGGCAGAAAATCTTAAAATGCTCTGGGACTCATTCTTTTGTAAACAACCCAAGCCCCTCTTTCTGTAATTTCAGTTTAAAAATCTTTACTTCTGATACAAATAATTCTCAACAGAAGTAAGGAGAAAGCAAATATAGTGGGGCAAGCAGATACCTTAGGGACTAAAGATTACTATATGACTAACATGACCTTCTTTAAGTGAGCATGAAAAATGTGACTCCCAGATTTTGCACTCACTAGAATGCAAATCAGTTTATATAGCTGGAAAAATGCATTACCAATAGCAGAAGTAAAAATCAGTGCCACAATCTAATGTAACAGTCATTGCAAAATAATTCTGGAAGCTGTCACAAACAAAGGAAGGATAATTTCAACATGTGCATAAGTTATTTGAAGTGCCTCTGGTAAATGTTTATAGTTACAAGAAAAATGGAATTTGGGCCCATTTATTTCCATATATCTAAAGTTCGTTCTTTGGTGATATTGAATCATTTTGTAGTTTCACTGTGTTCAGCCTGTTTTAGAGCATTTTTATGTTAGCTGCCAGACCACATGCTAAATTAGTTTATGCAAGTTGATAATATTTGGTTGTATTTTATTTACAGAATGTTTGACATATAAATAGCTTTATGAGCACCAGACATATGGTTATTACATATATGCCATTATTATATATGGCAGATATAGCCTGTATTTATGAGAATTTTTTTATTTATATAAACAATTATCTTAATATACTATATGCAGAATCTATGAAACTACTAACCTACCATTTGATGAAATCCTGACACCATTGGGAAACTCCTTGCAGGCAGCAGAGAACCTGCCAAAACCAGCGAAGGGTCTTAATACCCATGGAAATTGTTTCCTCAAGGCAGGCTGCTTTGGTGAAAATGACCTAAAACTGTAATTGTGATTAAATGTTTGCTCATGGCTCTTTCCCACTATTTTATAACACGTGGAAGCTGAAGTGTTGGACTGTAGGAGGATACTAAGGCCCCTGGCTCATGTTTGCAGATATTTTGCAGGATGGCTAAACCAGACCTTTATTTTCTTCTTTGCTGCCATATCTTAACACTCAGCTCTGCTAACATACAAGTGCTTTTTCAGTTCAGGAAATGCACAGGGCTGAGAACAGCAGTGGAGGAGGAAAGTTTCCCTTGCTGCGGTTCCTCATGGAACTTCCAGCAGAGAAGGGAGCACACAGCTGAGACAGTCACTGCTTCAGTGGTTTCAACACATGCCCTTTGCAAGCATGCACCATGCAAGCCTGAGTCCTAGTTTTTAACTCCCTAAAAGACCACTATGGTTTTGAAGGATGCTGAATTCTCAGGTTCTCTCTACTCTAGGAAACATATGTTGAGGGTCATTCTGTGCCATTAAGGCCACTGGCAGAGGGAAACGAGGGTATCACAGCCCAGGTTTGTGGTCATGTATGCTCCCAGAGGAGTGGTTGGATGAAAGCCAGCTGTCACTGGTAAAAGCTGTGACAGCAGCCATCCTAACCATTTCACAGTGTCAACAGTCAAACGATCAATTATTTGATAATTTCAGAACCTGAGACTCAGATAGTAATTACTGGTAATACTTGCTAAACTTTAGATTTGTTTTCTTTATCACATGAGTATACTGAAGTAGAAGACTTGTACCCTGACTTAACACAGAGTAACATATGGAGTTGAAAAAATCAAGGTTAAAATCAAAACCAAACAAGCTACACCCAAAACACATAACAATAGTCTTTCTTTGGTTATTTCAGTGTCCTGGCAGGTAACAGGTTAATGAACACTCTGCCTTCTACCTCAGACTCTGCAGCTTGAGAGTTTTTAAGAGGCATTTTGTCTATTTCAAATGCTAAAAGTTGTCCTTGAGCTGCTCAGAGTGGATGCTCTAGTGGCTAGGTCTCTCTCTATTCTGAAGTATGTGCACTCCTTCCCTCCCTCCCTTTCTCTTCTTTGTCCCCTCATTTCCTCTGAGACAGGGAACACTGTTGGTGACTGAGCACTTTTCTTCTCTGTTACCATTTCTTGATAAACATTTTAATACATATGTATATTTTATGCAAACTATATATGTGACATTTCATATGTCTATATAAACATATATATAAACTACAAACATATTCACATATATAAAAAAGCATTTCGTGTATAAAATGATAAATATATATACACAAAGAAGTCCTGACTTCAGGCTTCTTCCTCCTGTAATTCATCTTCTAAAAATGAAATCAACAACATTTTGTATACTGTATCATGAGAAATATTAAACTTTGAAGCAAATTCGTTTGGCTTGCTGGCATGTTTCTTCTGCAGACAGGAGTCAGGGAAGGCAGGAAAGAGAAGTTAGGTGTGGAATGAGAAGACACCCTTATCCACCCATATCTGCTGTTAGGTTAGGAGCTCCTTCTGGGGACTCTAGGAACTGGAGCAACATGACAGACTTGATGAAGACTATGCTGATTATAAACTGAAGGGTAAGACACAGGACTAAGTGGAATCTCCTTCTATACCCTATATTCAGAGTACTATAATGTTAAGTTTTGAGATACTCTTCCATTTTCTGGAATGCTTAGAAAACTCACGCCAAATTATGTCTCTCTCAAGTCAAAAGACTTGGTATAAACTTTTTAAACTTCATGCCTCTATAATCATGGATATCATAAACAGTGTTGTTTTTTCAATTCATTAATGAATTTTAGCTTGAAGTACAAAAAAAGTCCTCAGTGAGTTTAGCTGCTTCTACAGATTCTCTGAGAAGTATAAAATCAGATTACAAAAGAGTCATAGAAGTGTTGCATTGCTAGGAGTTACTTTTATTTCTTTATCTCCATCTTAAAACATAATATCTGCTTTGAGAAAATTCTCTGCCATCTTACTGTTTCTCTTTGAAATTATAAGGTTATGTATAAATATTATAAATGAAATTACTGTTATGTGGCCATAACAAGGGTGAGGCATTTAAAGGACAGGAAATCTTTCAATAGAGATCTAGACAAGCCAAATTAATTTGTCTTGCAGTCATAAAAACTGTTGAGTGCTGTTAAAACAAATGATCCGAAAAAAAGTGTAGTATAGATACGAGGCAGGAGACAAGGCATTGAAATTGTCTTGTGAGGCAACTTACTTGAGTTTTAATTTCCATTAACAAAACCAAGTGATTATTACATTTTTTATGTATTCAGGAGTTTATAAATATGCTAACACTAATTTTTCCCAGTGCTATGAAAGAATATCCATTTGAAAAACATTTTATGCATACCCTCTTGTATGATTTTTTAGATTAAGTTTCTTTTTCTCTGGATTTCTTTAATTTGAATTATTCAGAACTTAGAATGAAAAATGAAATAATTCTGCAATTGTTTAATAACAAGAGTAGAAAACAACTTTATTGCATTGCAGTTTTGCTGAAATAAATATCCTGTTTGCAATATCCACATATATTCAGATGTTAATATTAAAAATATTTCTTGGAATTGTTACGGTGTTCAGTACAAGGAGATGTTTTGAAATGCAAAGTATTGGTGTAAAAATATTTGCATCAGAGACAAGGATAAGCAAGCCTCTAACATGGCCTCAAACCAGTACAGTGCCCACAGTTAATTTCATGTTCATGGTGCTGTTATGATTACTTTAGGGACACTGTTAGGCATGTACTTAAATTTTATCTCTAGTAATGCTGCTTTCTGATCTGACATGTACAACACAACGTTAAAAACACTACAAATATACATGTCTACATGAGAGTACATTTAATACTATTGTGCATAGGCTGTGAAAGAGATGCTATTTTCAGTAAGTTATTCACAAACAATATGCTTTGCATCACCACCTAAAAGGATTAAGTATTTTGTGTGCTAGTCATATCCTGTTAAAATCTTTTTTTTCACCATTTTGGTCTGGGTGCAAGTGTCCAATGGAGTAGGATTTCATTCCCTTGGCCATGTGTTATACAGCACAGAGATAATATGATTTTTTTTTTTACTTTTTCAAAATAAGTTTTAGTATTTTTTTCCATATATAATTCATAATTTAGTAAGCCTATGGTACTTAAGTCCTACAACTTTTCTTTTTTACTAGTTTTAAAATTAATGTCATCCTTTTGATCGTCAAAACCATGAGATTCTGAGAGATACTTGAAAATGCCTTATTCCCCAGCAGCGTTTTCAATAAAATGATATAAATTAATTTCATATCTTCTCAACGTACTGTTCAAGTGAGTAATATAAGACTTTTTGCAGAGAGCAACAGGCTGTTTAATGTGCAGAGTTAAAATAATAAAGGCTATGTAATAGGAGGATTTAAGAAAGGGACACTATCTGGGAGGTTTAGCTAAACAGGAACCTATTTCTATATTTGAAAGAGTCTTAGAAAATGCAGGTTAGTGCCTTGGCCAGGTTGTCCTCTGTGAAATCCATTATGTTACCTCCTGCTGCACGCATGAACCCAGGGACCAGAGCAGCTTCCTACCTACAGATCTCAGCCTGCAGGATCTATTACGTGCAGCAATAACCTAATGTAGCTGTTATCATTTCCAAACAGAAATAACTTGCCCTTCCCAGCTGTTTTATTTGGAATGACAGGTTTCAAGCTCAGTGCCATCCTCACTAATTAGGAGGCCTTGAAGATCTTAGCCGGGGGGTTGTTCAAGCAAAAGTTATTCTCCAGCACAAACATATTTTATCTCCAATATAAGTATGCTTTTGTGATCTAAATGCAGTTAGTTATTACAGAGACATACACATTTAGCTTTGGGCAAACACTGTGAGCAGCATTTGTATTCAAGACAATATGCACTCATCAGTGTAAATTCCTGTCTACTATGCAAGGTGCATCTTTTGATCTTTTAGAAAGAGCTGGAAAATTGGATGGTATTTGCAAAAGTCTTTCAGCTGAGAAATGTCAATAAAATAATCGTGTTGAGACCAGTACATGGAATTGACTTCTGAGAGGGGCCACAGGATGGCTACAGGTGCAGGAATGAATTGTGTAGCTCTTGATTACATGGAGCGGAGTTCACCGACGAGAAATTGTGCCCAGGCTCAGCATCTCCAGGCAATGCCCCAGTCTCTCATCTGACGTGGCAAATCGGAGTGGAAATGCTGGGATATAGGTTTGCACAAGATTTTATGCAGTGTGTATGGAAATGCTTTGTAAAGACTTCGCCTTCAGTACGCTATTAAGTACATAAAGGCAACAATGAAGTGCGATTGCACTGTTACGGTCGGTGCATGTTAACAAATGGGAGTGAAAGCATAACATAATTTCTTACTGAAACATTCTTTCATGGTCTGGCTCCCCACCAACACTCTTCCTCTGCAGATTTTTGCAAATCTGCAGTGTTTAATGCAGGTCACTGCTCCCTATTCACACTACTTCCATAAGTAAATAGAAATGATTGCCAGTGGTTTAAAATTATTATCATTCGTGTACTGCATGTGTTTGTTGTTAATCCCTCAACTTCAAAACATGACTGTAGTTTTATTTTTACTTTTTTTAAATACATGTTGAAGGAACAATCTAATGAGTATGCATGTCTTTTCTCTTCCTCCTTAGACATCACTACTTTGAATTTGACATTCTTCAAAGTTTATTCCTTCCCTAATCCTATAAGAATGGCAGGATGTTTATGAAGCACAAATGCAAGTGCTGTACTCTATGCAATATTGCAGGATTGCCAGGGTAAGCTGATGTTTCATTAAAAGGCTAGTTTTAATATAGGTGAGAAGTAATCAAGAAGTGGAAATGAGAAAATAATCCAAATGGAAAAACAGGCTTAAGGGAAGATGTAATGTCAGTGCTACCTTGCTAAGAGGGTGAGCATATCTTGTTGGAAGGAGAAAGTGGTAGATTAGTATTTCTAGGTGTAGATTTACCCAATACAGATTTTCCTGATATAAAATTAAGATCTTCAGTTTTACTGATTGATGTGTCTTTCCTGTTCCTGGGGTAGCCAGCAGCATGTAGAAATTTAACAGTGCTTGCTTGATCTGCAGGGGGCACTTCAAAATACCTTCTTTGTTGCTTGCACGTTAATATCTTTCTGTAACTTTCAGTGAAGTATTTCTCAGGAAAGTTTCCTTATTCAGTAGCCAGGGAGGAGAGAAGCTGATGATGCTACAACAGCTGCTGGAGATACACATCTACAGATTCATTTACTGCTTGAAACTCTTTTTTTTTCAATACAAGGGATCATTTTAGCTATAGGATGTACCATTAGTTCTTTGATTTTTTCACATGTGAGTTCTGGAATAGAAATAGTTCATATTTTTATTTTGGTTTCAGTAAGTATTAAGCAAAAATAATGGTTCAAGAATAGCAGAAAGACCAGAAAATAGATTGGTTTACAATAGTTGGAGATTTCAAAAGACAGTGACATAAGAATATATGTAGGGGCATATCAGATTAGACCAAATTTTTAGCCAATTCATATCTTGAATAAAACAGATTAGTAATAGGGTATTGACAGCCTAGGAAGGAGTCTAAGCTGAAAGCAAGGTTGCATGGAAATGTTCCCAGGACCTCCTGAGCCATGATGGTAGGTTTCTATTTAGCGATTCCCAAATGTCCAGTGAGTTTTAGAACCTTTGTTAAAAGGTCCTTCCTCCCTCTCCTTCGTTCCTCCCCTTCTTTCTTTGGGTTGTGGTTGTGGGGATGTTTGTTTTGATTCTAAGTCATTCCCTAAAAAAAAAAAAAAAGAAAATCAGAGTCCCTTAACTGTGCTGTTTGACATGCACATATCCAGTTAGGATAGGTTTATTAACTGACATGGTATGCTATTAACAATGACACTTCCAAACTTGATGTTACTGAGAGGAGCTTTATTACTTAATTCAATTTTTCACACTTGCTTTTTGGAAACTTTTGTCTGAGTTTGTGTTAAAATGTAGATGGAAATTAATGATGAGACTAGAAGGAGTGAAAAAAATGAACTTTATTGGCTTTTAAAGTTTGGGTTATATTTACAGTGCAGAGTACAGCAGAATTAGGGAGATTACATTTGTTGACAGATGTCACAGGATTTGCTGTTTCTCAACTCATGGCTTTGTGCTGAATCTTGTTAAACAGATACTACTTAGCTCTTACGTTGCAATTTTGAACAGGATTTTAAATGCTTTGTTGCCAACTCTTTCAATGTATAATCTTGCAGTTTTACGGATTATGTGGAAACCCAGACTAGGGGAAGGTGAGAAACAGTCATTCTGCAATTCCCATCTTTCTGTGATTCCTTACCACAGCACACCCTTCTCAGGTGTAGGGTGGAAGAAATAGGATAAACACCCTCCCCTGGTTGTTTGGAGAGCTTAGCCAGATCCACACCTTCTCTGTACAACGCTGCTTTGATGCTGGGTGATTGTTGCATGGATAGTTATGGACAGAGCACTTGTTTAAAAAAACCCTGAACTTTGAACCTTGGCATGCAGTAATACTTGTGTTGGGAATGAAATCACCCAAACAGTTGGTCGCTGTCTGGATGGAAATAGGAGTCTTCATTGCCAGGGTCTTTGCAGAGGTATTGTTGGACAAGACTCCCCAAGTTACTCTTCTGCTGGCTTGTGGTACTACTCGACTGCTCCAGTGTATGTGTGGTCCATTTTCAGGAGCTATTTTAAGAGATGTAGAAAACATCTTCTAATGATCTTAAAGTACATGTAAAACACTGTCCTGCATGAATATTTCTACATCTGTGGCCATTTTCTACAGGCTATTTTCAAGTGTCCTGCCTACATATGCTTTGATCAGTTCCCCAGTAGGAGCTGACTGGGACACTATTCAGGATGTTAATCAAGACATTTAAGCTCACAAATTGAACAAGGCATGGCAGAAGATGCCTGGGGGAATCTCTACAGCTCTGAAATTCCCACCTGCAGAGATCCTGTAACCGTAGCTCTTCTGTCAAGTAATTAATAATGATGGAAGGTGGCTTGAAGTTTGGTCTGTTGCTTAGCTTCAAGTCAGTCCCTTGTCTCCAGCCAGTCCATTAGCCCATCTGTGAAGAAAACTGGCCTGGCAAATCCTGGGCCACGCAGGGGATTTGTTACTGGGTGTGCACAAAGGTGCAGCCCTGATATCCAGCTGCACCACAGCTGAAACTGGATAAACTTGAGCTTCATACTTGGAGTTTGTCTTCTATAGACTGTGCCATAGAGGAACAACAGGGTAAGGTGCCTCAGCAGGAAGGAACATGAAAAAACAACAATCATTTGCTTTCCTGCTACCCTAACCTCTGTTACCTTTTGCAAACTCTTGACATCTGATGCTAAATTGCCTCTCTACCTACAGAGCCAAATTATTTTGCCTTCTTCTACTTTCTAATGTGACAGTGTTTCTATTCTTAATGACTATAAGAAGTCTCAATATCCTACCAAATTCTTGCTTTAGGACCCTGTGGCATGAAAAATTCTGGATTCCTGATAATGTCTGAACTGGCATTATTGGACGTCTGTCTTTAGGTTTAGAGGATTAATTAGATAATGGCCTGTGGTTCTTTATGTTAAACTATGTGAGTTTTGCCACTTATCAGTAGTAGGACTGAGCCTAATGAGTACAGAAAACTGTGAGTATAAGAAACAGCAGTGAAGTCTTTCAGTGCTATTATGTCATTAACAGCTTTCCTCCTGGTTTGTCTTTAAAATAAATTTTGGATTAAAATAGCCATGCAACATCACTCAGAAAAATTTTATAGTATATCTCTTTTCCTAGTGAGAGCTGACAGCGACACAGTTCTTGGGTCAATCACCAGTCTGTCTGCTTTGCTTTCATAAATTTAAAATACCCCCAAAGAGCTCTGCAACAGTTAGACCTACTCTTCCGTGTCCTCTTGTGTTAGCGAGGGTAATTCAACCATCAAATGAAGCTTCATTTTGAATCATCTGCCTGAACTGACAGCTTGACATCTGAAATAAAATGTTGTCCCATCAGAATAAATATTTTAAAAATATATCATTCGATTTGCTAATGTCTTGATTTTAAAATTAAAGCATAGGGTCAGCACTGTTTCAAAGAGCTTATTTTTTAACTTTGTCTTTTACTAGCCCAGATATGTTGACACTTAGTGTCATTATTATCCTTTAGCAATACCTTTAAATGTTTCTTTCCCACCTCTACCCTTCCTTCAAATAAGAAATAAATAAATTTTAAAATTCAGTTTTATTGATGTGTTGCACACATTTTGTCCTTGCCTGCCAGTCTTTTAGTAATGCACCAAATATTACTGTGGCTTCTTGCGGAGGTGGTGCACTTGGAGATACATTGTTCCAGGCAATTGTCTCTCTACTGAAATTTGAGTCTCATTTTATCTGGGATTTTATTAAAACCTCAGAATTCCCATTTGTTTGAGGATGCTACTTAAAATGACAGTTGTTTATCTGTTAGATTGGTGACAAGATGCCACAGATAGGCATCTCAAAATATTTTGTAAACCTTCTACCCCTCTGGGAATGTAGCTCTTGTTTACTGTGCTGAACTTCAGAAACAGCTAGTAACATGCCACAGCTGAATTATCCTCAGACATGAATGCTGCTTAAGTGCATGCCTTCCTGTCAACAATTTCAGTTGACACAGTAAGGTTTTTTTATTTTTAATCTGAGCAAAATTTAAGTTTAACATAACCTGGAAAGTTGACCCCTTCCTAATTGGCAGATATGCCTGAGAAATGCTGTAGCTTGTGTGC
Organism: Merops nubicus; assembly: GCF_000691845.1. Taxonomy (NCBI): domain Eukaryota; kingdom Metazoa; phylum Chordata; class Aves; order Coraciiformes; family Meropidae; genus Merops; species Merops nubicus. The sequence continues at coordinate 95,220 of NW_008606185.1, read as the reverse complement.
CAGAGAAAGAAGACGAAGTCAGCCAACAAATATGAATATAAATTGTTATGAACTACCACACATTTGTCTAGATTAAGAGTTATAGCTGTGATATATTTAAGCAATTAACTGTCTCTCACTTTCTGGCCCAAAGGCCTTTATAGATTTGTCTTTTTTGTTTCGTTTTGTGTTTTGTTTGATCAGCCTCTTTCTGTTTTCTGGTTTTATTTCTTTTTTTTTCTTAACATGATTCCAGTCTCGCTGCTGTGTCACTAATTGGTTTTGTTGCTGAAGTAGCATGGTCTAAAAGTAAAACATTCTCTACTTGAAACAAGGACCTCTCACCTATGTTTCACTGTTGCTGAATACAATCTCTCACATTTTTTTAAACCTGTATAAACCTTTCCTTTAATTGCCAAAATCTTCTGAATTAGTACAAAATACATTAAGTGATCTGCAGGGCTTTTTTCCATAATTTATTTTTGTGTATGTAGTTCTACTGCCTTGTGGTGTAGCAATCTCAAATCTTGGTGGCCCAGTTATAGAACATTTTATGCAAAATATTTTTGGAGTGTCCCACATATCATAACTTGGTCGTAACTTTTCATAAGCGGGTTCAAGCTGACTGCCTGCAGACAGAACTCCTTGCGTTCATTTGCTCTCCTCCTCCTGCCCTAATCCATATCACTGGGTTGCTCATGTGTTATCCTTCTAACTCCCCAGTTTTTACCCTGCAGAAGTGCACCAGCTCCTCATTTCCCACCTCTCCTCCATGTGTTGGTGGTGTTTTGTTTCTTTGTGAAGGTGAGCAGCTCCATAGCTCCGTGTGTGCGTCCATCCCCAAATACATAAAGTAAATATGTCAGTATACAGTACAAAACAAACTTTTTTTAATTGGTGGAAGAGCAGCTGCTCAGAGTACAGATTATCTGAAAGTGCAATAAAGACATTTTTCCAAGGCTAATCTAATCTTGTATTGACCACAGTGTACAACTATACTAATGGTAGCCACTGCAGAAATGCTGAAGCTGCAACATCTCACAGTGACTCTAGAATCATGCAGTATAACTTACAGTTAAGTAATTTAAAAGCAATGCAACTACATTGATACAATGCCATTCTGCTGAGAAATGTTCTGTCTTAGGCATAATGTTGCATTTTTGTTAGGATATGTCTGTCACACTCATACAGACAAAGGGGTTTGGTGGACATTAGCTTCAGTGATCTGCAGTGTGGTGGAAGGATGCCCTGTGGAGTCCCTTCCTTACACATAAGCAGAGTGCTTTCTGTGACTAGATGTGTTCGGTCAGTGTGCCACTGAGAATCTGTGACGGTGTGCCACAATGATCTCCCTTTACTTTCATGTTTATGATGAGCTAGACGTTATCAATATTCCCAACAGTTAATTGCTGTTAAAAATCTCTGAGCCATCTAAATATGCAAAGAAACCTGTGTGCTCCAGCAGAACATTAATGAAGTTCAAAAAGGCCAAGTTCAAGGTCCTGCACCTGGGCTGGGGCAGTCCCATGTGTAAATACAGGCTGGGCAGTGTATGGATTGAGAGCAGACATGCAGAGCAGGAGTTGGGGGTGTTGGTTGATGAGAAGCTCAACATGACCTGAAAATGCGTGCTTGCAGCCCAGAAAGCCAATCACATCCTGGGCTGCTTCAAAAAATGTGACCAGCAGGTCTAGGGAGGTGATTCTCCCCCCTCCCTGCTCTTGTGAGACCCAACCTGGAGTTCAGCTCTGAACTGCGTTCAGCTCTGGTGCCCCCAACATAAGAAGGACATGGACCTGTTGGAGTGAGTCCAGACTAGGGCCATGAAGATGATCCAAGGGCTGGAGCACCCCTCCTATGAGGACAGGCTGAGAGAGTTGGAGCTGTTAAGCCTGAAGAAAAGGCTCCACAGAGACCTTATATCAGCCTTCTAGTATTTAAAGGGGGCCTACAGAGAAGCTGGAGAAGAACTTTTTACAAGGACATATAGTGATAGGACAAGATTTAAGCTGATAGTTGGCAGATTTCGATTAGATACAAGGAAGCAAGTCTCTAGTGTGAGTGTGGTGAGGCACTGGAACAGGTTGCCCAGAAACCCTGTAGATTCCCCATCACTGGAAGTGTTCAAGGTCAGGTTGGATGGGGCTTTGAGCAACTTAGTCTAGTGTAAGGTGTCCCTACCCATAGCAGGGGGTTTGGAAGTAGATTATTTTTAAGGTCCCGTCCAAACCATTCTGGGACTGATTCTATGATTTTTCCGTACAGGGCAATGACCCACTGGGAGACATCAGCAACATAAATACTGTACTGAGAAAAAAGAAAACCTGATTGTTGCTCATGTTGATAGTAAGCTTTTGTATTGGCTTTCTCCCCTCTAATTCAATTCAAATTTCTGTGCAGTCACCAGGCATACAATGTACAGAATCCTGTAAGACAATGAGCTGCTGGTACGTGAGTGGAGAGCCAGGCTGTTGTGCTGGGAAAGCTGTTCCTGAAGGACACACCAATCTGTGCATTGTGCTTCTATGTAACTGCCGTGACTAGACAGATGGGTGGCTATAAATGAAGTATCTTCCTATTCCCTCTGAGACATATGCAGTAATGTCCTTCTTTAGATATTCTGTCATGGCAGTGCACACAATTAGCTACAGAATATTAGTTACTCTGCAGGATGCAAATCAGCATCTTCCTGCAAGTATAGTCAAGGCACAAACCTTTCAAATGGTATCCAGATACCAGATTTTCACATATACCCAGCTCGTATTAGTGATTTGGTTGCTCACCAGCTGAGTTAGGGGGAAGAGAGTGCAATGAATGGACAGTCTTACATTTATTTGTAATGAACCACAATTTAATGTTTTCATCTCCTTGCCCATTTAAATGCAAAAGAGCACATTTCACTTTGTGATGAACCACATACACTGATGTACAACTTCACTGAAATATCAATTTCTTCCTGAGCTTCTCATTGAGATGTAATAGCTTCACAGTGGAGACTGACATTGTGGTTAAACACCAGTAAGGGTCTATGTCAGAAGTAGACTCTTCCTTAATGCGCTTTATATAGAAAAAAAGAATTATATCCTGCTGTTAAATTTAATATTTTTTCAACCTGGAGGATTTCCCTGAAGTTCTTTGTGACCTTAGGTACACCAGTAAGTGTCTGGTTAGCTGTTATTGAGCTGGCTGGGTAGATTGTTTTAACTGAACAATAGATGGGTTTGATTAAACATCTTAATCTGGTATGTGCATATAAAGACCTGATCTCTGCAAAGGATCATCAGCAGACTGAGGACATTCTGTTCTTAGACAGTCTACCTCATTTCTCTTGCAAAATCCTGCTTTGAATCTGAGTGCCCACTGGGTGCCTTGCCCACCTGAGAATCAGGCTCTAAACAAGGACCTGAAATCCCAGGACATGACATATTTTTGGTAGCGTGGAAGACCTTTTATAGCCTCTGCAAAATGCCTGCCCTTCTTAGTCACTGTGCAAATGTAGCAGTTCTGTTCATGCTTATTTTATTGTTAGCCACATTGTGGAAAGATCTAGATCACTCTTCTTGCATCAGTTCTGTCTTGAGCGGTTAGTCCACACGTTTCTCAGACAGAATAAAGTTACTAATCCTCTGGAGGAGCTAATTTCTCTCTATTGATTATAAGGTAAGGATGACTAGCTAAATGAAGGTGTCTGCAAGCTTGTTGTGTATGTTATGTTTGATAACCCTTACCCTTGAACAGTAAAACCTTTTAAGGATTACAGTGTGTCTTCGTAATCTACTTTGTTTGCATTCCTCACAACAGAAAAATACATTTATTCTAAAGTTGGCATATGGCTTATGGAAGGGCTAAGTTACCATCAGTTTTTAAATCCTACTGCAAGTGTGTAACTTTCTTGGTTTGTATACACTCTTTTCACTGCATTCAGGCAGTACCTATAACCATAAACAGAGCTTCACTTCCCTACTCCTAGGTAATGGGTCTGTACATTCAGGTCTGCTTTCTTTTAAGCTTTCTTTTGATATGTGATGGAGCACAACAAATGTGCACCCAAATCTTGCAGTTTATCACCTGAAGCCCTTAGAGATGATACAGTATTATTTATGTTGTTAACAATCCACTTCTTTCCTAGTTCCACAAGAATTTACTGATAATCCTTGATGATACTTTAAAAGTAGGAGAGAGAAAATATATCCATTTCAAATGAAGAGGCCTTTGCAAAAATGAGACCTCAGCATGATATACCAAGAATGATCTTGAGTGTTGACTCAGTATTTTTGGAAAGCCAGAAAACTTCTCTCCATCTTAAAGGCAGATAGAGACCTTTCACAGCAATGCCAAAGCCGAATTTAAAGACACTTCAGGGAGCCTGAGAGTGGATTAAGCAGTTCATGTAGATATCCCTATAAGACTCTTCTATCACAGCTGGATTTGTTTGATTGTGTTACTCATGGTAGATTTCAGAGTGACTGTGTTTTCCAAGCATTTCTTTAAAGTCATGTGCTAACAAGTTGATTAGAGTTGTAGGGGAGCTTGGTTTGGCTCTGTTTATTTGTTTGCTTGTTTCATGCCTCCTTTGCAGCAAAAATTGCATTTGTTTTGGAAGAATTTTCTGTTCTGTGATTGAGACAAGTGGCCATGTCATCCCTTCAATGATGAGTTGCTTGTTCCTCTACTTAGGGCAGTATTTATGGTTATCCAGTGGGAGAACTATTGAAGGGTTAAGGCTTTAGCAGTACCCCACTTGAACTCCAGCGTACTATATTACTGCAACACTGCAGAATTTCAGATCATCTCCTGAGTTCCTTCTGAGATTCCTGACTCAAGTGAGCTCCTGAAAGGGAATAAAGCTCACTCTGTCCCCAAGCTTTGTCCAACACAGATCTAACACCAGAAGTAGTTTAATAACTTAAGAACTAAGTTATTAACATCACCATGTTTAAAAAAAACCAAACACATTTCTACTGTAAGGAACTGTTCCCTTCTCATGCTCTTTTTCATTCTTGTGCTGTCTATAGTACATTTCTTCATTTCTAGAAAGATCTCAAAAGCAGGAGTGCTAAAACAGAGGCACCTGCAAGAGTTCTTCCAGGAGTGAATTTTCTGTGCTGATAACAGAAGTGGTTTCTCCCTCAGCCTGTGCAGAACCTATTTTAAGTCCAGCAAACCCAAACATGTACTGGGGAAATTAGAGTCATACAAAGCTCTTCATTTTTTTGCAAGGATCCACTGGATCTAGTAATTTTGTATCACCTCGGTGTTTATTTTGTAAGCATAAAGTCAATGTGAATTGCTACTTTGAAACAAAGTAGGTTTATTTCCATTCATTTTGAAGACTGGTAAATACTGTCACAAAACTTTTGAATATGCTGCTTCTGGTATAGCTAGCATACATTAGCTATGTGTAGATGTAATAACCCTAAAAGAAGCAAGTTATCCAGTAATTCTTTGATTTCTGAAATGCAGATAGGCTGGAAGTGGGTATACTACACTGAATTTGTCAGCACAGACTTTGCATTCATTTCTCTTGCCTGACAGCAGACTGATTCTCATGCTTGGGCTTTGGCCAGCTTAAATTAACTACTTACACTGAAATGTATTACAAGAATTGTGCCAGATCTGTATAGTATTGGCAAGTTTTTGGAGAAAGCCTTTGCCCTAGAGGTGTAACATGTCTAACCAATTTGGAGTGACTGTTAGGAGCCCCATTCCTGTTCCCTATAACTATTCATTCAGCCTGTAATTCAAAGAAAGTTCTTCCTCTAGCAAAAAAAAAAAAAAATAATTTTGTGTTGGAACAGACTCACACCTCTTTCTTTGAGTGTCAGTATATTGTGAATAGTTGTTCTATAAATATAAAATCTGTTAAACTATTATGGCAAGCTGAATTTTTTTGTGTCCATGGCTGACTTACACTGCATTTGTGAAACGTGATTTCTGAGCTTTTAAGTTCAAATTATAGGTCATTTCCAGTAGCAAATTCAGTACAAAAGTTTGACTAGCATTGGTTATTTCAAGAAAAACTTCTTAAATTATGACAGGCAGGGTGCTGGTCACTTCATCAGTTTCCTCTGATGCTTTTCTGCTGCAGCCTTTGGTAACTGCTAATCCAATAAAGGTTTAGCATTGTTTCAAAAGTCAGCTTCTCATTTTCCCAGAAACCACCAGATGCTGCCTTTTGCACCTCTTGTCTTTTAATCTTGTTTAAAATCACTGTGTCCACCTTGAAGTTTTTTAAACATGCTTGTATCTGCTCTTTTGTGGTTCATCAGAAAAACCTGCTCACAATTTTATCTTCTTAAAAATAAATTCCACGTCTCCTACCAGCATTTTTCTTTCTTGATGTTAGAAGTTACTTAGTAATTAGAGTCCCGAGGATCCTTTTGTTAGAGGAGAAAATGACAATGAGGTTGAATTCCTCTTTGTACTTTCTTTGTGAAATACATAGGGCTGTGTCAGAGTACTGTTCCTGAAGCACAGTATGCTAAGGAGATGTGCTTTAATTTACAGATTCAGTTCTTCCACCTGGCTGCTTTATTGCCTGCTGTCTCTGCTTCTCCCTGCATTTTTTTTTAATCATCCTGCCTCAGAGATAAGCAGGACTTTGTACAATCCAGTGGAGCTGTGAAAACACCATGCCCACCTCTGCCTGGTGTCTGCCTTTGAGCAGGGAAGAGGCCTGGGTTTGTTCTGTCCTGAAACTCCTGTTTTGGCACTCCTTTTCCCTGGAGCTGCTCAGGGGCTATCCTAGGGAAACAGCACTGTTTCCAAGTCGTTGAACCCAAGCATAACCTGCCTAAGAAGCTCAGTATGAAACACAGTTGGGGCTGGGCAAGGTGACCTGCACAGTCTAATCTCAGCCAGTCTGTGACTGATTCTGTGATTGAACAAAGTCTGTTCAGAAATTCCCAGGTGGGAAATGTGGTGGCTCTCAGCTGTCTGCATAAAAAGTGGAACTCGATGGACATCTGCAGAAAATGACCCACTGAAGATCTAACTGCTGTCTGTAAAGCACTACCTTACTCTTTGTTGACAATAGTGGCAGTGTCCCAACTACCTCTTAGTTAACACTTCACTGTATGACTCCCTCTTGATCTCCAGGTATAGATATGGGTATTGGAGTGGGGTAGTTTGCATGAATTTGAAGGGAGGCATCTGATTTTAAAAGATATGTTTGAAGGATTCCAGTTACACTTGGGACCAAAACACCTAGAAGCTGTCTGCATTAGTTTATTTTCTTATTTGATCTGATGACTAAAGAAATCCATCTCCATCTCCTCCTTCCTAACTTTTCTCTTTTCACATTTTTTTTTTTTGGTGATATTCTACACATCTGAATTCAGAAAGTGAATTTAGAAAGTGTTTTAATCAGTTAGAGTATAGGAATAAAATAAAAAGTGATTACTAAAATCTAAACTCTACAATAAAGATAAGTTCTATCTTAAATAGATGATTTAGAGTATAAATTTCTATAGAGTTAGGATGAGCATTTATACCATGAAGTTCTTTTCCTAATACCCCTATCTGAATAATGTGGGAATAGAAAGCAGATTGTAAGTCATATAAATTTTCCTGTACCTGTATGCAATATTTAGGTCTTGAAAGCAAAGCAAGAAAGGAAACAGTATTTTCACTCAAAACAACTCTGGTATTTCAAAGCTTTTCCCAGTACTATGCTGGGGTAAACCCAGTATCTTTTGGAGTTAAAACAGGAGTATAGAGATGAGCTCACATATGAGCTTTGTGACCACCTGCCTGTGGAATGTAGGTATATGTGTGCTCCCTTTCACAGATGATGACCAGCAATTCCATCTCTGCTAAAATCAACATCACGTTTCTCTGGAACACTTCAGTTCTGCAAGCCAAATGAGATAGGATTTTTGTCTGAAAATTCCAACCACCTTTATCTGCAATATTTTGCTTTGAAATGCCGACGTTAATTTTTCATAGAAAAATGGACATCCATGCTGTCTTTTGCTGCTTTAAAATGCATTTTAAGTTTCAGTTTCGTGTGTTACTACTTGAAAGAAACACAAACCCTAAAGTTTCTTTTTTCCAGTTCCCTTTTGTAACTGCTCCTCAGTCTTCCACTATGCTTTTAGTCAGTTGTTCTGTTTCCATGGAGCTGTTTGAGCTAGTAGACAACTGGGTAGGCAAACAAGAAAAAAAGCCATAAAACTAGAGTATGTATCTTATCTGGCATTTTCAGGAGAAAACCATTACGTTTTCTTTCACTATCAGGAATGTAAAAATGAGCACGTTTGGAGTGTTTTGAAAGTTTCAGTTACTCTTCAGGCAGAAGAATCATTACTGGAGTACTTCAGCAGAGCTCTTTTCTCCCCATTGAATTGTAAACATTCAGCAGATTATGAGAGCTGCAACAGGGTTTAGATTTCATCCCTCCTTTTGTTGAGAGCAAAATAATTCCCTTTCAGTGAAAACAGCATTAACAATGCTGCTCTGTATTTGTAGGACCTTTGTCATCTTTCTGTGACTGAGGACACTGTAACACAAGGTTTTCCTTGTTCAGGTACGTGTGGCATGATCACAGTGAAAAGATTCATCAATCAGTCAATCAATCATTGTATGCCCATACAATGACTCATCAGCTAATCAGTGTGCTAATTTAATTGCCACTTGCCCCTTGCCAGGTTGATAAAGATGCCATTGTTGTCCCCATAAGTAAAAAATAGTATTCTGCTAATGGAATAACAGTTGTGATTAACTATTCATAAATTCTTATTTATGTGATTATTCTTTTGACTGTGATGTAAATTCTATTTAAATCCTAGGTTCTATTTTTAGAAAACTTAATAGCAAAGAAAGAATTACTATTTAATCTGAGGTGAATTGAATCTCTAAAGAATAAAGGGAAAAAATAAAAGGAACGGTGATCCACATCCTATTCTTTTCTTCTGGTCCATGGACCATTACATAGTGAAAAGGTTAACAATTTGCCTCTAGAATAACAAGCTTCAGATTGTTCTGCTTTAAAAATTCATTTTTTATCTTCTTGAGTGCTGGAAACTACCTAGATGACTTTTATTTGAGGGCTATACGAATATAATACTGAGACATACATAAAAAGCAAAAAGGTGGGAGTTGTACCCATTTAAAATAATTCAGGACAGAAATAGCAAACTAGAGGTGCTAAAGTAAGACTTTCTGTCTGTGGACTTTTGTCCTTTTCAGTGATTTTTTGCTGATTCTATATCTTTTGTAGCAGGGTAGGGTTCTCCCTGCTATCCCTACGCTTCCACCCCTGGAAGATGCAAAGAGAATTTGAGGCAATTCATTACCAACACAGTTATAAAGGAGGGACACAGAATCTCTCTGTAATTCTGGGATGTGGGGTTATACCATCTGGCAATGTAGAAGGTACCAGAGTTATTCTGGGTGAAAACTGATCGAGATCCTTCATTAATGTGGACAGTGTGGATCAATTCTTGAGCAGCATTAAGGTCCCTTTCAGGCCAGGGCACATCCCTTGACCCTGAATCTTAAGCTGTAGTATAGCTCTGCCTTCCAATTCCTTTCTCTTTTGTCATTATATTGCTCAAGGTAAAATAGCCCAAGTTTTAAACTAAAAATCTTGTGTCAGCTCTTCAAAGTGGTATGTTGTAATTGCATTCATTTCTTTGGTCTCCCTAGTTTTTGGAGAATGTATCAGAAATCCAGGTTGGTGGAAAGCTCAAAGTGTTTCAGCAGAAGTGTTGACTACTTATACAGGTAGTATGAAAAAATAGCCACTAGATACAGCAGCCCTGAAAGGAGCTGAACAAACGAAGATGGCAGAAGATTTGTTTAATACTGAAATGTAGTTTTGCCAACTCTTTTAAGGTTACTATCCATGGTGTTCTCAGCACATTACAGTCAGTGGAGGCTGCATAGTCTGAACCTCAGGAATATACATTTTCTAAGATCTGGTGAATATTCTAACCAATATAATCAAATAGAATCTCTTCTAGAGGAATCATCAGACCTGGAATGGGTAAAATACTTTTGTGAAGAGGCTGCCAAATCCTATCTGTTCCTGCTTTTTTGGTTGCTATGATAAAAACATGCTGGTTTTGAAAGAAAATAAGTAATATAGCTATGTTATAGGAAAAAAATCTCTTTTTTTTATTAAAATCAGTATCTCGTATCTTGCACTGCCCCAAAGTACAACTGCAGGCATTTCACATAGTCTTTTTTAGATTAGAAACACAACATCCCATCAGCAACATGAGAATAGTGGAGCTTGGGGTTTTCTCCTTATAACTGTTAAAAAGGAGATGAACTCTTCCCCAGTTACAATTTTAGGGGATAAAATGAGGAATATAATGCACTTACAAGCACGGGAAACTTGCCAGGAGCAAAATTTTTTTGAATTCCTGAAATAAAGTTGTAATGGGACCCTCTAATCAATCAGGACCACGGTTCCATATTTTACATGAAAGACTCTGCCTCCAGCAACATCAGTCTGGGCATTTGCTCAATACCAACTCAAAAATGCCACTTAATGACTCAAAGTCATACTTTCTCTTTGTTTGGTTTTCTCTTTTGTGTTTTTTTTTTTTTTTTTTTTTTTTTTTTTTTTTTTTGGGGGGGTGGAGGGGATGTGATTTTTATTTTTTTATTATTTTTTATTTTATTTTGCTATGTACCTACATATCTTGATAAGCAACATGTGTACATTTTATGGTACTTTGTTCTACAGTCTGTAAAACAAGTCTATACTCCATAACACCAAATGTGTGAAATGTATGGAAAGTATAGGGCAATATTGTTATCTTTGTTTTTGTAATTTCATGTGAAAGTTAGATGGAAATGGTGTTTTAATTTCAAGGAGTTTAAAAAACTTTGATGTATGCTAAACAGTTATAAATTCAGCAGAAAAGAACTGTAAATTAGAAAGCAATGTGCCATCACACTATCTTGTCTATAAAATGTGCCAGAGACTGTTTTACAACTCACTAAGAAGAGATACAGCCACACTCCGGTGACAAAGCTGATCAACATCTACCCGTGGAAAAAAAAATTACTTATTTTTTTATGAAATTTGGATTTCTTTAGCATGAATGAATTTGAATCTCTTTAGCATGTTGTTAAAACAAGCCCTATTACTCTTGTGCAGAAAAGAGTCACTAGTATTTTCAAAGAGGAGGATGATGAACTCCAAAAAAAATGGAAATGAAAAAGGAAATTGAATGGGCTTGCTCTTACAGAATTATTTTTACAACATACATTAAATAGTTGATGAAGATGGAATAAATGAATCGTTTCATGTGCCAGTTTAATGAAATAACTTTGTAACTGCTTGAGTTGAGGTGTCTAGGTAGAAGGAAGCATGAATGTGTGAAAATCTTCCCATCTCAAACTATGAACAGCCCTAGTTTTTACTTGCAGAAGGGAGAACAGGTAATAGAGTATCAGTTGTAGAAAATATCTTTATTTACATACTAGTTATAAAAAAAATATAAAAATTTGCATAGAGGATATGGTAAAATTAATGGTCCGCATGGGTAAGTGAAATCAACATTAATATATTGACTTCACCAATGTGAAAACAAAATTAAAATCAGCACTGCTGAGTGAAATCCTTTTGGAAATTACTTTAAATAGAAAACAACCTGAGAAATCAGTCTTTTCTAAAATTCCTGTCAAGGTGTTAACTGTGTAAAATAGGATCCAAGCTAGTGGATGCCTGGAGGAGGTGGGCATCTTCATTATTTTCCTGTGTCAAGGAGGAGTGTACATAAGGAGGTTCTTTTCTTCATAGGAGGAATCTGTGGTGATTTTAAAACTCTTTATTCTACCTAACTTACTACTGACTTTAGCTTAAGCCTAGTTTGTCTTTGATTTACAGTAAGTCAGCTCCTGTGCACTGTAAGGCAATAAAAACATGCGGCTGTACAATAACCAAGTTCATACAAAGGTTGTATCACTTTGGGAAAACTGATTTAGATCAGCTGAAGTGAAAATACTGTCCCCAATGAGACTGAAGGCTGTGTGGTTGCCTTGAATCACTGTTGGGTTTTTTTATTTGGTCAGATGCTCAGTGCAGTGAGAGTCTTTTTGAAGTAATGTTGAAGCGCAGAGGACATTAGTACCCTTAAAAACTGGTGACATAATCTTTGACCTCAGAATTTAGGAGGATCAGGCTCTTAGCTTCATTATACAAGAGTTCCTTGTGTGTGTGAAAACGGGACAGATTAAAAAAGACTTTAATCTGATTTTAATAGTTATTTTTGGCAGGAATTCACCTGTAGTAATGTAGTTATCCAGGCAAATTCTTGTCTGTCTGTGTCAACTGCATTTAGATTGTATTCCTCTTTGTGGGATGTGAAGCTGAGAGCAGGTCAGGACAGACATATTCACAGAGGTAATTCTTAAATATTCAGGAAATATGTAGATGGCCTTCTATGAGGGAGACCAAAATCTAGCAAGTTAATAACAGATAATAGGAAGTATCATTCAACAAAAATACAATTGTGTTGTGCAAAAATGTTGATAATCTGGAAAAAGAAAACTGACAGCATGATGTTATAGAGACAGTAATACCAAGTGTCTTGATGTGCTGATTTGATGTAAAGGTTGTTTTTACTACTACTTTGCTAACTTTTCAATGCACAAACTATAACTCAGCTCCAGAGCATTGCCACAGTGATGCTCCAGGGAATGATTTAAGGAGAATAAAGATATATTAGTCTGTTAATTGTTAGTGATTTAGTTGTAGTTGTGAGATATTGCTTCATTGGACGAGTGAAAGAAAAGGGCAAGTAATGAAAAGACAGGCTTTTACTGAGAGGACCCACCTCCTCATTTAGTCAGTCAAGGGTTGTTATCCTTTTATTACCCTGTAATTTGAGGTCAAGTTCACTGAACAACAGTGGAGACCATTAAGAGCTGTCATGGAGAATTTATTTGCCTTTGAATGGAAGGTGGAAGCAGTACAGAGGCTGTGCTACTTCAAAGTGGATAATTCTCCTTTTGCAAGCTTTTTAATACTATGTTTATTGTTTCCTAGTATGTCTCCCTAGACTGTTCTTTGTTGCCTTTGCTGCTCTTGACAGGAATAAAATTTATAGAAGTTTGGCCCAGGAGAACAAATCTCTTTTTGCGTGTGTGTAGTGACTGCGCTAGCAGCACACAGTGGGTCTTACTGGAAACCTTCAGAAAACAGTAAAATTCACACCTCTCCAGAAGTAAAGCTCTGGTGACAGGATTTTTTTTTTTTCTTCACTGCTGTAAAATACAGGTAGTTGGGTAGTTGTGATAAAATACACTTACAGCATTTTAACTCCAGAGATAATCTCATCAAAGTTCGTAAAAGCAAATTCAGTCAGTTGTTTCATTCTAGTTTAACAGCGTAAGCATCTGACATGCTAGCCAGTCCTTCCTTCAAATAATGCATTATGTGAACTTAAAAGTCATAAGAAGCCATGATAATTTAGAGAAAAGGCTGATAGCAATGTGTTCATGCAGTTGCAAACATGTAGCACTGGTTCTTCCAGGATAAATGTCCCCTACAAGAAATGGAACTAACAATTTTGCTCCAATTGTGTTTTGAGCACAGGGGTGGGAGAGAGGGAGATCCTTTTTTTAACAGACACTGTATATTAGACATGAAAGATATCTGTAAGTAAAATGCAATTTCCAAAGCTCATGTCACTGGTAGATTATGTAATTCACATACCCTGTGGATATGCACATTTACACATATGGATTTACAGAAGTGTGTGAGCATTGTATTTTATTGCTTCCAAATGAAATTAATCCTTGGGGTTTGAGCCACTTTATAGGTATGCAATTTCCTTACCAGGGTGCTACTTGCAAATGTCTCAGAGAAAGAAAATTTAAAAAAAAGAAATGAATGTGGAAGTATCTGAAAAAAAAAACCTATTGCAGATACAAAGTCAGTCAGTGGGTTCAAAGGCCTTAAGTTTATGGTCATCTAGGGCAAAATTTGAGTCCTGGGTATTTCTCTTCCCCACTTAATGTTGCTTTGGTTACCCCTCAGTATTCAAAGTTTATGGGATCTTATTATGGCATTGATAGCATTTATTCAAGTAAATATAATGTGACAGGTGGAATGCATCTGTGTGGATTTATACCAACTAATTTACCCATTCATTTTAATACTTTATCAAAATTGGTATCTTTAAATCAATGTCTGTGAATTCACTAACAGACTTACTGTCTGAATACAAACAGTTTTGTTTCCTGAAAAGTGCAGTGCTGTTGAAATACTACTGAATGAATCTAAATTCTCTAAAAACTGCAGCTAAAGTAAGTCTTTACTGTCATTCATCTGAAAAAAAAGTTTGCAGATACACAAAATAATTTCTGTTCATAGATATATTTCCTGCCCAGTAGTGCTCCATAATTATAGCATGAACTCTTAATACCAAATCTTCTAATCCAGACAGAAGACCATGGTCCCAAGTACTTTATTAACTGGTCAGCTGCATCCAATCAATTACAAATGTTCTGGCACTAATTATTTTTTCCTCTTAGTTGCTTTACTAAGAAAAAAATAATATGAACTCTTCAGCTGGATATTTTCACAAGGCATGGACTGATTCCTTTTATAAAACATTATATAAAACACTTCTTTCAACCACTGGCTTTTAAGGCATACATTTCCATTCTGCTTTTCTTCTGCTTCTCCTTCATTCTTTCATCTGCAGGGCTTTATACAGTTTCTAGAGGCACTAGCAGAGGTTTCCTGTGATGTTGCTGATAGCCTAAAGGGCAGTTTATGGCATAGCAATAGTATGTACAGACTAAAGTAGAAAAAAAGTTGGAATAAAGTTGAAGATTATAAATATTTTTACAATTTAAATTATGTGATCTTCTGAAGGGCAAGCAACAGTCATTTGCTAATCATCAGTTACTGGTGGAAAGGTGACTGTTCTTTTTTTTAATTCTATCTCAAACTCTCTGTAGCAAATGGAGCTATGGAGCTGTTACCCACTGTGTTTATTTCTGGTGAATACCAATTCCTCAGTAAGCAGTGCACTCACCTTGTGGTAAATGATTAAATCAGTAATAGGAGGAGAAAAGAGAAACGTCTCAACATATGAACAAGCATTATCTGACACTCCCAAGTCATCATGAGTCTGGGCTTACCCTTCACATACTCATTTATTCAGCTGTTGTCATTTGTAGGCTACATCTACAAGGCTAAATGCATCAGTTCCCAAAGCATCCCCGGATTCCTCAGACTGATGTAGGGTGAACTGGCTGAAATTTGGTCCTGGTGGCCTGGCCCAGACTGGTCACAGCCAGCCTCTGCTGCAGGGGAGCCAGCGTGTGGTATGACACAGCACTTGGCTGTGGGGGGTCCTCAGAGCCCCACCAAATGCCTGTGTGATCCCGATACATTACTGTTACTTGTGTGCACATGAGGCAAAAGCTCTTCTCAGTTTGAAGTATTATTTTGCATCTCAGTATTTTGGTAGGATGATATAGAAGATGTGCCTGGCTACCATCTCGTTCCTTAGGCTGAAAGTAGAATCGAGTTGCTCATGTGTTACTGCCCATTGTGGAAGAGCTGGGAGTATGCTGTATCCCTGTTGGAGGCACGGAGTTGCCTTCTTGGTCTTTTTGGTTTTAAATAAACAGTACTGGACCTTCACTACTGGTACTCATGCTTCCCAGTTAGCCTGCTGCACCCAGGGAAGCAGCACCTGACATCCACTCGCTCCCACCTGAGTTCCGAGCAGCAGGAGGAGGCACTTCACAGGAACACTGTTGGAGCTGACAGGTAAAGCTCATTTCCATCAATACTACCAACCACAGTCTTAACTGCTGTGGCACCATTCCCTTGCCACTGTCCTTAGCTGTGCAGCCCTCTACTCCTGCCTTCAGGTTTTACAGATCTGCTGGCACTCCAGTCCTTAGGTAACCTGTTCCTGCAGCCTTGGTGGAAAAGGTCACTTTGGATATGTTGCCAATGTCAAATAAATCAGGTGCTTCTTTGTGAAGTGGCAGATATGTTACTTAATTTCTAGGCTCTCCAGTGAAGCAAACCAAAGTATTTCCTCCCTCCAAGGTGAACTGAGATACAGTTCAGGAGATGCTTCATTCTGAGGACAAATCATTCCTCAGCCAGGACCGAGCCAGGTCTGCTTCTTCTGCCTTACACAGTCTTCTGCACTGTCCCAACGGGCCCCATGTACTGTCAAACACACCACCTGTCCTCATAGCCTTCTTTCCCTTAGCAGCACGTTGTGTACACGTTGCACGACAGCCTTCCTATTATTTCGGGTATTTGAACTGAAACAACTTGAAAAAGATTAAGCAATTATGTCTAATGGCCACAAAGATACTGCATGAGGGAGTGGGACTAGGCTATGGGCCACTGTACTGCCAGGCCAGCCACTAAGGAGGTTATTCACTGCATGGCCTGGGGCCCATGGAGGATCAGCAGTATAGATGTAGTTTTGTCCTTAACTGGCAGATGTAATTAATCTATCTGCTGCAGGATATTTACTTGCACAGAGTAGCGCCGTTAGCTGAATGATGTGAAAAAGCCTATCATATATCAGAGGTGGGAAAAATAACCTTACAGTGGCCCCTTTTTTTCAGCTGTCCATATTATAGTGTAGGTGGCCAGTATCAGAAAGGTCTTCTTAGACCTCCTCACCTCCCTTATATCAGTGTGAAGAAGTAGGATTTGCAATCAGCAACTGAAAGAATAGCAATTTTGAAGTCGTGCTCACACATTACGCTTTTTAATTGCCTGATTTTCACAGAATAGGTTGCTCTTGCATGTCCACAGGGCATACCAGTGTCACTTTATGGTGCATCATAGCTTCATAGTGCACTCAGAGGGAAAACCACTCATTAAAAAGATGAACAGTGCCTGCTTTTCAGTGCCTATTACTATCAAGACATGTCTGAAATATGCAATGCACATTCTTAATGGGTACTGACAAAGTACTTTTAAGCACATTGATGTTTTAAATGTATATTTAGACTAATGAACAAGATGTAGCTGAAGATTAGCCTCTTGAGTCTATCAAATCAGTGGGATAGCCACCCCCGCTCCTGAATCCCACTGTTTTCTTTCTTAGTGTTTTATCTATACAGTGATACATTGGAGAGATAGTGAGGTTCAAGCTCTCCTTGAAGCATACCAGATCATAGAGAGAAAGACTGGTAATTCACCTGGATCAAAAAGAACCTGCGGAGTGATGGCAAAAAGGACAGAACACAGTCAAGATTATTAAAAGTATGATTTTGACCTTGGCAGTGACTTTGAAAAAATGGCACAGTATGTGTCCATATTTAATTTGTCTCAGATATTTCAGCTCCAGCTTGCTTATCTGAAGAGTGAAGCAGTGCTGCTCTTCCAGACCTGCCATCCCTACCGACCCTACCTCAACTCTAGTGTCCAAGCCAAGCTCTCTCTGGTGTAAGCTCCTGTAGCAGTAAGGGTGCTTGATCGCCACCCACCCGTGTGTAACCTCCTCCTAAGGGATTATTTTCTGTGGTTTATGTAAAAGCCCATCCCAAGCCTACATACATACTCTTGCTGCATTTGATGGATGCGTGAGAAAACAGGTTTTAGTCGTGCCATTAGCAGGCTCAGTGAATGTATAGATTGATGGGTAGGTGATACTGAAGGCAATGCATGACAGGAGCAATCTGTTTGAGATTGTCTCCTGTGCAGGCTAGACTGAGGGGACTACTTGATCGGTCCTGGCATCCAAACTATATGCACCCATTTAGCTAGGAAGGAAAACAGAGCTTTGATTACTTGAGTCTCAAATAGGGAGAGATGGATATGTTCCTGTTCAATCTACAGTATTGGTTGCTGCAGCAGTCAGTGTAAGAGCTTAGAGTAATTTTGTCTAAACCCTGCTTTTGAGGAAGAATATTCTAGCCCCCTAATGTCTTTCCCCTCTTGTTGAATTCTCAGTTGTTCCTGCTAGTTTTCTGATGCAGTTTACACTTTTCTATACTATGTGCTTGTAAAATATGTCATAATGGGGCTTCTAGAAAACAGGTTCCAAATCCTTACATCACTTGCTGTAAGTGCAGGATCACCCAGCAAGGTTAAACAATGTGGGAGACTCCCTAGATCATAAGGGATATTTGAGTTCAAAATACTTTGAGGTAATCCTTGAAATTATGTGACTTGGCTTACTTACCTTTCTCCTCTATTTATTGTCTTAGTAGCAATTTTCATCACATCTAGCTTTAGGAATATTCTTGATGTTCCTAAACTATCAAGTTATTTGCCCTAGGCATCTTTAGTAATAGCTGAGGGACATAGGCATTTCTAACAGACAGATCTTCATGCTTAAATGTAAATGTTAAATCTTATGTTTTATCACTGCAGAGACAGAATAAAAGTGGCTTTAGAACAGGAATCTATTAAGATGTGCCCCATGGACTCCAGTGCAAAGATTTGGTGTGCTGCATCATCTTTGTGTTTGAATTCTCAAAGATACAGAAATTGGAGTCTTCTGACTTAGATCCCTCTGAATACTGGTAAAATGAGTCATATGGAAAGCTGCTTTAACAGTGTGGGTTTTTTACATTCACTGAGGTAATAAAACATAATCATCATAATTAAATACCTAAACTCACATAGACTTACATGTGGTATGTTCTTCTCCATTCTTTTTTTTAAAAGTATGGGAACAGTGAGTGATTCAGTAGCATTGTATACATTGGATGTTTGAAACTTAGATCTGTAATATTGGTGTCTATTTTTTAAAAAAAGACTCTCACATCCTTAATGAAGAGTTTTCCTTTATGTAAATTTAGGAAGAAGGAAATGTTTATGCCTGCTGGTAATCTCAGTGTTTGTAAATTTTCCAGATTTTAGCTGAACGTTTTGGGTGTGACAGCTTGATCTGATGAGTGGGACATTAAGCACAGATTTTATTTCTACCTGAGATTCTTTCCTTTTTTTGTACTGACTTTCTACTTAGTTACCTGTGCTTTTCCAAATATATATAGTTCCTCAAGAGTGTGACATCCAGGAGACTAGAAGTAGTGACAAAGATCTGCTTTTAGATTCATGCAGAGTTGATAGGTTCTGTATGACTGTCATGTGTCCTTCTGGGACATTCAGTGCTTCAAGTTAACCCAGTATAAAAGTTTGAACAAAACCTTCCTAAAAGGACTTCAGAAAAATGTGATTTTCCTAAGAAGGTGTGGAGGATAGAAGGATTTGATTCCAACCTCATTTGCCTTATCATACACTGTTCAGATAAATAAGAACCAAAACAAGCTACAGAGAAGAGGGCCTTCAGTGAGCATGCAAATTTAATTGCAATAAAATCCTATTGCAAACAATGTTGGTAGAAGGCATGTTAATTAGTTAAAGATTGGAAGATAAATCAATATGAAAAGTGAAGCTTTCAGGTTCTTCTCCATTGCAGTTTTGAAAAATTGTTGAAATCTGAAGTTCCACTGAAGAGTTCTGTATAAAAAAATAATCATATTATATACTATTATTCCTTCATTCTACAAAATACCCTTTTATTTTGAACTTACACATATTGTTTATTGATAAGCTTAATGTACAGTCTAGGTAAACATCTTATTTCAAACTAGAAGCCTTGGCATTCCGTTCCTGATACAAATGATCATTTACTTCACCAGAAATTGGTGGTTCTCATTCCATCTCCTAACTTGTGCAAATCTATGTGAAGTTATTTACAGTCTTCCATACTTCATTAACTGAAATGATCACCTGCAGGCTTCAACTATTTAGTCAACTTTCTCTTCCATTACACTAATGAATAGATCTGCTTAACATATTGACGTTAACTGTCTCTCTTTCAGAAAAGCACTCTTTTATAGAGTCCTGTGTTAACATGCTATAGGATTACCATGTATTTATTTATTTAATTGATAAGTGACCCTCTCACAAGACTGTGATTTTTAATATACTTTTGCATGCTAGGCCATTTTTTGTTTGCATCATTTTCTTAGAAGCAGACGCTCTGCTATTGACTGTGTAGTCTACAGTACTCCATATACTGACTGCTATGGAAGAAGGATTTTTTTTTTCCCTGGTGCTGAATATATAGACAAAAAAGATTTTCAATCAACACATGGTATTTGCACAAATCAAATATTTGCATTGGATTTTTTGCAACTCTAAGTACAAGGACTGGTCTAAATTGGCCCAGTATCCTGTCTTGGGAATTGTGGACAATTGTCCTTTCTAGTGATGTCGCTGATATAACACTTCCATGATTTGTGGCTTCATGGCATAACTGAATCTACAGTGAATAACCTTTTTACAGAGCAATCCAAATATCTGATTTGTAATCAGTGTTTTGCTGCATTTAGGATTCTCCCTAGAGATCTCAATTCCTAAGGATCAGTTCCTTAAAATGTCTTTAGGAAAACATGGCAAATCCTCTCTCCTTGTTTAAGACTGAGAGGAAAAAAGAAAATTAGCTACTGTGCTTGTTAAATATCTTTTTTTTTTTTTTTAGCTAGTATTTCTCCCTTTGAATTGCATTTACTGTATTTTCCTAGGTATATTTAAAAACAAAGAAAAAAAAAACCAAACTTATTTTGCCATTACTTTTCTTTTCTTGTTTGTCTTATTAAATACGGTAATGTGTGATGTCCATTTCATAGTATTCCTGTTTCTCTTGATGAAGCTGTATATCTGTACACTTTTATTTCCCCTTTCCACTCCAGGGCTCATTAAGAATTTCAGTCAGTGCAGTAATTTCAAGGTAGAGAAGACAGGGAGAGGGGCTAAGTTGTGTCAATGCTCAGTCATGATCTTATTAAGACAAGAGGAGCAAAAGCAAGTGTAGTAGTTGCTATCGTCATGCTTCCATCTGGTTTTTAAGATATCAGTTAATTTGGGAAATAATATGCTCTCACTGAACTCATTGAACAGTACCTGTTCTCTTACAATGGAACAAACACTGAACGTGTACCCATTTTGTTACTATGAACTTCCTAATGGTCACTTCAAACCAGGCATCATCAGAAATCTTTAGATGGGAAGTACAAGTCCATTGCATGTATGTTACGAATCAAATTTGTGTGTGCTTTCTTTTATTCACCCCTCCCTTTTTTACTTTGCATTTTCTATTTAATGTGTCCTAGGTGGGATGAACAAAGGAGGAGAACCGTATGAAAATTACTGGGCAGTTTAGTGTCTTGAGGAATTATTTTTTTCTCCAACTTACCCCAGTATATTGCTGATGTGATCTGAGACATGGCATTTGCATTTATCAGGTTGATGGAGATATTGTAGGTTGCACTAGTGCTTCTGAGACCCACCAGGAGAGCAGTATTTAAACCTGCTGGGATTACACTGGGTTCTCACTTACACATGCAGGGAAGAAGCATTAAGTTGAACCTTTTCTGCCAACTGCCATTCACTCTCTTTTTGGCCTTGAACTTGTCAGTAATGGGGCTCATGTGCCTGTGACTTGTGCTCTCTCCCTCTGAGAACTTTTGGCAGAGTTCTTGCTGCCAGAGGCCTTTGTTCTGCTGTCACAGAGATTGAAATCTGTCTATAAATGTGACAAATGTCTCCCAGGCATAATCCCCTTGGCTTCAATAGAGTTACACAAGGGATGATTTTGGACATTTTCAGCAGTACTTAGTGATTTTAGTACCTGTATGCATACAGTTTGGAGCACGTATTTAATCTGCACAAGCAATTTGATAGCTGTCCCAGAAAGATAAGTCACCTTTTGTCAGAATTATTGCTCTGTATATTCCATAGTTAAGAGACTACTAAATCATTTAATCTAAAAGCCTAACATTCTCCAACTTTGAGACTTTGCTTTCTTCAAGGAAGGATGTGTAGTCCAGCATAAAGTAGAATTTTTCCTATTGTTTTTTTAATAAGTCCTTGAAGAACTAAGTAATTAATAATATTGTGGCTGGTTTAGGACTGAAGGCAAATACAGTTGATCAAGCCAAAGACCAGAAATGTGAAAGCTCTTCTTTTCCTCTTGGATTGCTGCATTTCCAGGATATTTGTTGGACTGTGGCCTTGCATCTATCAGTCTGGTGACTAAAACCTATTGCTATATCAAGTCCCCTCTATGTGACCAGAGCCAGCAGTGAACTAACAATTAAGCAATTAAATAGGTGATGAGAGATCCCATGCTTGAACTTTCTCCTTGCCCTGTTTTAGTTTGCAGTGTGGATGTACTCAATTATTCAATCACAGAAGCTTTTAAGCTAATTGTATCTGGATACACTCTGCATTTTTAGGTCTACGAGGCCAAATCTTGGAAATCCTTTCAGAGGCTCTAACTATCATTGAATGGCACTGCCTCTGCTTGGAAAAAATACTGTCTGATGCTTCTTGGTACTCCTAGGGATTGCAGTCAGGCTTTTGGCACCCTGGAAATCCAGTCTGATTTATCCATTTAAAGGTGATAGTAAAACAAGACTCAGGAAAGGCCTGCTCACCAGGGCTTTTTCCTTAAAACATTAGACATTTCATAATCCTTGTGTCCTTCTGTTGCTGGCCCTTCAGTGACTGTGATGTTTGGAATTTGGGCAGAGCTGACTCCTTCCAGCCTTTCCATAACGGTGATCCTTGTGGTCCCTTCGAACCCTGACAGATTCTTATTCTGATTCTGTTTTTGCAGAGGACTTAATAGTGCTGGCTTGATGGTTGGACTTGAGGATCTTGGAGGCCTCTTTCAACCTAAAGGATTCTATGATTCTAAGTGACCAACATGATTTCCAGGGTAGAGAAAGGCACTTGAGGTGTTTTAAGGATTGTACAGGCCTGTAGTATTAGTGTCTCAACAGTCATAAACTTGGACCAAAAAGATATTATAATGCATTTGAGAGGGTATGTTCTGTGACAGCTGGTTCTCTCCATGTTGGTGTTGCAACACTGTGAGCTGACGAATGTGCTTTATGCTGATACGGGTAGTGAGAAGTGGTAATTTTTTATCTTACTTTTACTGAATTTTAGTGAATGGTCCTAGAAACATGAGAAAGCAGTTAAGGCACCAGAGGCTTACAAGCAGGCAAAGCTGCCTGAGCAGAAGTAAAGGTTTCGTTACCATTAGCAGCAGCAGTGCTAACTATTCATTAGGATTGTCCAGCACACTGGTACACTATGTCAGAACAGTTTATTTTGTATTCTGTGTTTAATCACCTCATTAGACCTTAGACCTCTCAGCGAATGAAAGCTTCCTGCCATTCTGACAGCTTATTTGATAGCGATGATTGTTAACCTTGAAGGCACCTCAGATGACATTTGAATAGTGTTATGGATTTATACTGCATGTTGTGCTGTTTTGCTCACTCTCCATTAAACCAAACAAGACACCTCCAGAAGGCTGTATTGATTCTTGACCACAGATCCTGTCTCTGCAGGATACTAGTCTATTCTTCAGAAAGGTCATGCTCTCTCAGAAATCTTTTTTTTTGTAGAAAATACACATTGCATTGAAGCCAAGAGCTGTGCAGATAGCCATATAACCTAGTTTTAATGAAGGTTATGGTCCTTCTGCTCCTATGACTTCAATAGTATAATACCTTCTGCAAAATATATGCATAAAAGATTTTTCAAATTCAGTTTTATTAGTCTAAAGAGTAGCAGACATATTAAACGTGTTGTTGTTTTGTGTATGCTTCAGTGAGTTCTACCTGAATTGTGGAAATAGAAATGTCTCATTTGCTTCTAATGTTTTTCTTCTGTTGCCCTTTACTTTTGCCAGGTAACACCTCCTCCTATGTCTGTAATCTTTTCCTGTTTGTGTTCTATTTCTTTATGCTTTAAAAAACACCACTTGGATAAGCCACTACTCGGCTCACTTTTGACTCACCTTACAAAGGAGATGAGCCCTAGTTGTACATTTGTACCTTCTCTTGTACTTTGGAAAGGTTTGAAGACTTCTCTTCTTTTAAATGGCCCTATAGACACTTGCATCTAGCTTCCTTCAGGCTTTTTTTACAATTAGAAGGAAGTTAATGTTCAAATAAGTGGTTTGTGGAGCATATTTTACCATACAGCGACCCATAAAAGTAGACAAGGTAAAAGGAAACAGACAATCATATCGATGATAAATAATCTTTTTAATTTTTTTGTTTATTTGTTTCTGTGTATTCAAACTACATGCATTTCAGCCTTGTAGCCTCAGGTTTTGTTTTCTGTAAGAGGTCCTGCATCACTCAGACAGCCTCTAATGTACCATATTCAGAATAAAGCTAACCCCTCAGTTCCACAAAAAAAAGACTTTGAATTCCATTGTAAACTGTCCAGACACCTCTGATGGCTATTTTAAAAGACAGGTTCATTTTTGTGTCTAGATAATAGCATTTGTTCAATTATCTTATAATTCTGTTGCAGTAAACCAACATAACCTTTCAAGCTTCTGTTGAAACCAAATGAATATAATTTTCAAAAGAATTTTCTTCAGAATGACTGCTAGCTCTTGACTTCTGCCAGTGCTTTCCACCAGATATTACCAGTATTTTCAGTTGTGGTGCTAATTGTAATACAAAGCTAATGATTTATGAAACATTTATATTCTTCAGTGGTGTACCAGCAATTTTTTAACTGCTAGGCAGCAATGACCTATAAGCTGGCCTGGTACGTTTTTCTGAAAATTGTGGGTGGTCCTTTCCTAAAGCAGTAACTTTTAAAACCTCCTCTATGGATTGTGAGGCCTGTGTTCTCTTCTAGTAATCAATAATGACCTCTGGGACTTTTTAGTTGTGTTTGTCAAGCTAAGTTCTGAAGTTTTGGTGTAAAGCAGCTATTAAGAATGAAAGCAATGAACAGAAGCGTGGTTGTTTATTCATAGAAAAAGAAGTTGTCTACTAGGAAAAAAAAAAAAGGACATTTTCTAGAACATAAAAAAGTTTTTAATGTCAACAGAAAAACTTTAAAAAAAAAAAGTTGCTTCAACTCTGAATAAATAAGTTCATGAAGCTTGATGGAACACAAAGCACGGAACGAGAAACCTTCTATGGTTATTTCTTCTTTAAAAAGCTATTACAAAGCAAATTATTTTTGGACTGCAGTCTTTATCTTTTGCATCTGCTATCTATTTAAATATGTGTTCATTTGCTTTGATGCCAGTGACATCATTTCCCTATTTATAATAATCTAATGTGATAAGTCTAATGAATCATGGGTTTTATTTCCCCAAGCTCTGGGGTCCTTTGTATGTAAACTGAAGCAGTTGCTGATGTAAACAGAATAATCAAAGCTACTAATCTGAACATCAAGCCGAATTAAGGCCATTAAGTAAAACAATGACATTAGAATGCTGGACTATAATTTACTTTAAATTAAATTAAATTGAAAACATTAGCATTATTATGCTGTGAGAAATTAAATACTTCTACCTTCTAGACATGCACAAATCCTGGCGAGTTTTCCTAACTGGTTTTTATTGTTATCATTTTAGGGAAAATGCAGTGAAACTTGCATTATTTTTTGGCTCACTGAGTAGAAAGGTTTCAAAAAGCAAACATTAGAAGTGACTTTCTATCAATTGAACAATGATTTTATAAAAATGTAAAAAATGAGGAATAGTAATAGATTACAGATTGTTTAAATAAAATATTCTGAGAGGAAAATATTATTGACTGTATTCTTTTTCTACAAAGTGCTACCAATTACTGCCTAAAGTTAACCAGACATCAGTAGAAAATCCACCTTTTTTTAAAAATATTTAAACATGTTTTAACATGTAAAAATATGAAACCAAGTTGTTCTAAAATTATGAAATACAGGAACATGTTCCTATTTCTTCTAGCAGTGATTTTTATAACCAAGAATCACTAATGTCTTACAAAAACATTTCTTAGAATCATTAAGAAAATTTTTCAGCTTTTCCAAATCTCTTAGATATTTGTTTGGGTTTTTTTTATACTTTGGAGTAAAACATCTAATTTTAATTTCATTAGCTTATTATTTAAAAAAAGAACAATATTTCCATACAGAATTCAGAGCTCGTTGTCTTACTACTAATCCTTCCCAGATTCTGTAGTGCTGTAGTGCCAAGGTAGCCAACTTTTCCTCATCACTTTTGTGCTAAGAAAAAACAGTGTGACCTCTGTGTCAAGAGGATGGATCCTTCTGTGTCAGAATTAGGCCATGCTGCAGACAAACTGTGTATGTGAGTTGGGGACAAAAATCTGTGGTGATTGTGTTGAGACAAAGGGACTATTCAGCTGCTATCACAGCTTGCTTCTGCCCTCCCACTGCTTTTTCTGCTGACATATTTATTTGTTTGAAGCATCCAGTGGTTTGTAAAGTTTCTCTGGTCTCTTCACAGTTCTTTCCAAATTCTCAGGCAGACTCATTTACACACTGAGAGTTATCTGAGAATTACAAAATAATATTCATCCCAAATTACCCATGTTCAGAAAAAACCCACCTCTGTTCATGGAGTCTGTGGTAGCTCATAGAGGGCTTTGCACACTGCTTAGTTGAATGGCAAGTTAGATTGAAGACACATGTCCAGATTTTTCTTCTGTTGCTCCCTCTTCTGCAGTTTACATGGTGAATCTAATTCCAATGTTGGAGATATTGCCAACATCACCATACTAAAAGATACAGATAGTCCTTACCTGGAAACACTGCATATAATCATAAATGTAGTATTTATATCCTGAAAGCAGATAAAGGAGAATTTGCTGAGCTGAGCCAGTAGTTCCGTGTTAATAAATGCTTTATTGCATTGAATCTGAGAAAGCATATTTGCTCCTTTGTGTGAGGAAGGTGATTATAATCAGTAAAGTATCAATTTGTGATATTGAAGCTACCATTGTACTTTGAAACAGATATAATAGTTAAAATGGTATACAAGGAGTGGAATAAGTGATGGCAGTAATTAATAAAATTATCCTTTTCTAATATTTAGGCATGCAGGTATTGATTAGTATGGTATATTATGTGTTTCTCAGAAGAAACAGAGTTGTTCTGGCCAATTAGAAATTAGTCTTCTGCTGGAAACAAAACCCTCACCTTGTCTCAAAGAATATTTCATTTATTTATATATTCTTTGGGCTGTGTATTACTCCTTCGAGGAAGGGAGGCAGACATCTCTTCCTTTGCACGTGCTGGCTGAGCACTTGCTCCCCGTGCTGGGTCGTGGTCCCCATGGTGCCCTTCCCACACATGCCTTGCACGCCAAGTGGTCCCATCTTGTCCCACCCAGGGGTGTTGGACTCCATGTGAAACGCTTTGTAGTCCTGCAAATATGACTTGGGCATTTAGGAATGTCACTGGTGACTTTTAGGAGATCCAGCTCTACTGGGTTTAGCAACTGGAGACTAGGAGAGGTTGGTTCCATGGGACATTTTGGATGGCATCAGACACATACATGCAAGCAAGAACAATTGATTAATATTGGGGGGGGGGGGGATGAAATATCCTTGAGGCTCGCAAGACAAATGATTAATATTGGGGGGGGGGGGGATGAAATATCCTTGAGGCTTAGGAACGCTCACCTTGTGGCTGACACTGCTTCAGGCAAGGGGTTGGAGTGCAGACCTCTGGTGTCCTCTCCAAACTGAATTCTCATGGGATCCTATGAAAAGAGGTTAAATTTTGCTTTTACACTGGTTTCTGAGAGAAAGTATCTCTAGGGTGGAGATGCTTCTGGGATATGGGTATTCGTGTTGAGTTCAGATTCAGATTCAGGCTGTCCTTCAGCCTGACTGTCTTATTTTAGTGCTCATGTTTATGCATAAGTGAAATTGGTAACTCTGAGATTATGCATGGGTTCTACATCACTCGTATTCCCTCTGCTGGGAAACTGAAATGAAGGGTTTGTGCTTTTCCACTGAGATCAGAATTATATGTTACAGTCCTTCCTGTCACTGTTGCAAAGTCCACCCAGGCACCACAGAAAATGTGGGCTAGACCTGCTGGCCAGCCATTAGTTTCCTCCCACTGCTACAGGAAGTTATCTCAGATAAGCAGCTTCCTAACTCAAATTCTTTTAAGTTTCTAGAGGAAGATTGCAGTCATACAGCTAAAAAACTACTTGGAACGATACCACAATAAACTGAATTGTACTGTGTTCCTATCATGAAAAAAACAGCCAATATAAGTAGTCAAGTATACTTGGATAATTAGTCATCCCTTGATAAATGGCATCCTTTTGTTCATTTCTTTTGAGCTGAGCAATGACTTGGTCAAAAGAAGATTGATCTTTTCAGAAACACACACCTGAATTTTATAAAGCCTGTAACTGACTTATGGCTAACGCATAAGCTATATATTTTTTTTCTGTTAAAAAAAAATCTTCTATCACTTCACAAGCACAATTCACAAGCAATTGAACCAGTAAAAGCATCAAGAACACTGCAACTGTGAAAATTGTTATACAGAGTACTACATTGTGCAAGGAGGCAATAAAAAGTCAGGAGAAACAAAGAGAGCCTACTTAAGTATTTACAGAGTAGGGATATTCCACACTTTTGGTCATTTCTGATGTCAGCAGTTCAGCCAAGACATGCACAGAAAGGCTGTGTAGAGATTGCCATGCAGAGATCTCAGGAGGCTGAGAAGATGAGCTGGGGTCATTTTAATACCATCAGCATAGGGAAAAAAAAACCAACTAAAATCCAAAACCAATGTTATGAAAATCTGTGATTACATGTTGATTATTTGTATAGGGGAATGTAAAAAAAAAAAAGCTCTAAATCACCAGTTGTTACATTTGAGATTATAGACCTTGATGAAAACATTCTCATAACTTGCTCAAGATTAAAGTAGTTATTTAATTGAAATAGACTTTTTACATTCTCAGCTTTCAGATAATTCAGACATGAATATTCCTTTTTGTTGACAATTTTTAAAGGAATTGTTTTAAGAATTTGTATTTTTATAGGGGTGCCAAAACTTCCTGTTCAGAATCATACAGTTTTAATACTGTGTGGGAAAAGTTTAAGAGTCCTATGTGGTCCTTGTATAATTATTTTTTTTTTTAATGTATTAGCCCAGAATGTTCATCTAGAGAGGATTTAATTGCAATTATATTCATTTCACCTTTGAAAATAATCAAGTATTAAAAATGTGAAAACACAAAAGAAATCAAGGAGATGTTTAATGAGACATTAGGTCTACCTCCTGAGGGAAACTTCAGCTTGTGACAAGTTTCATGCTGAGTTTTTTCAGAACTCTGAGAAGAAAAAAAAAAAAAAGAGGATTTTGTCTTCTTAAAACCTATTTTATCAGTGTCTTCAGGCAAAGTCATGTACATCAGAAGATCTGTGACCAGACATTTAGTCTTTAAGGCATTGATCAGAAGTTACATATGTAAAGGTAACTGACTGCCCATGTGAACGTTCTTGGTTCTTCTCTGCTGGAGATGCTGCACTGTTTATTATCCATACTTAATGTACATCCTATTTACCAATTACAACAGATGCTTGTAAATAAAACTATTGTTTATCTTATCAGTGATACAAGCATACTACTTGGCTGTGTGGTCTGTCTACGTACTGTGTTGGCAAAGGCAAGGGAGCAAGTGACTGCAGGAGTGTAGCACATACAAAATACTGCTGCAGGGTTAAACAAACTTGTAAATTGTGTCTTACTGTGTGAATAGTTTGGTTGAGTAAACTGTATTTCTGCTTCTAAATGTTGTTTCTAAAGATCTTTCATCCAGCTGTCATATAAGGGACAATACAACTAAATCATCTTCTCTGCTATTGTATTCTGGACTTCAGTAGTTTGTGAAGGCTAAAGCACATAAAGGTAATGAGAAACTTTCAGTTTGTGGTTAATGTTTCTTTCTCTTCTAGGCCACTCAAAGGCTAACTTACATTTATTCTTACAGATTTTTTTACCCACATCTGAGTAATAAAGTGCACTATTTAGCTGTTCAGGTTAACTGAGGTACTTACACCTCAGCTACTTTGTTCCTTTGTTTCACTGCATATAACAAAAATCTTGCAAATCAATATCTAGACAAAAACTCTTTCACAATGTTCTTGGGATAACAGTAAAAACAGTATTTTTTGTATATGTTAGAAACCTCAGATAACCAGTCTCAAAAACCTAAATTGGCAATGCATTTTTTGTTTCTTTGTAGTAAAAACATGTTTTTTTTAAGATAACCCGGTTTTGGAGAACTCTGAAATGGGTTTATGCAGTCACACAGTCTTCCCACGTGTGTCTTGAGCCGACTGGCTAATTTCCACTTCAGCTTAAAGGACGGTAGAAATCTCACAGACAAATTCACAAACCTGGGGGGAAAACCAGCGGTAAAGAATAGGTGAGAAACAATAATTTATCTTCTTGATGTAATATTCAGCATGGCAGTGTCTGCTGTGTAATTTTCTGATCACTGTAGCAGTAATCTTCCTTGCCAGTGGACGTACGGAAGCAGGTGAAGCTTACCACGGTGAGGGAGAAAAGGGCAAATATTATTTAGTTCTTGCTTGCAAACAGCCTATTGCTTTTCTGCTGCTCTTCTCTGGGTGTATCACAGTGGCACTCAGTTCGAATTTTTATTTGGATTATGTCCATTGGAACATTACCTGTATGATGGGCATAGAGTAGTCCCACTGAAGAATGCACTTGGCAGAAGTTTAGTAATTCAGGACTGTGCAATTCAGGAAGATCAATAGGTTCCTGACCACGTCATTGATTGTGGGAGCACCAAGACACTATGCTCAAATACTGTTTTTGTTCTTATCTGCCAATTTTAACAGCTTCTCTGGGCAGTTGACTGAACCCTCTTTAAAAAGAATGTATAAGTTACATTCTTCAGGTCTTCCACAGGTGAGCACCAGTTGAGATCAATAGTAAGGACAGAAATACATTTTCTCCAAGGGAAAAAAGCTAATGAAGGAATGAGAAAGAAATAAATATCTTTGTTTCACAGTGATATTTTACATGCAATAAAAACTTTGGCATGGTTGGAGATGAAACACTCTTCGTGCACAATATATCCACAATTGTTCTGATATTGTTCATATTTTTTATGTTCATCTTTTTTAATTGCTGCAGAGGTAAGAATAAATGAAAAAGTTGTTTGGTAGAGATATAACTATTGTGCTATTCATGCCACAAGCATTATTGTTGAAGGAGGCAATTACATATTAGGGAGCTCATAGGATGAAGACCTAGTGTAGAACTGTCATTAAAGTGAATACTAAATGAAGTTAATTCAGCTTAGTTCGTACATGATCCTGGTGATTGATTTTCACAGCCAGGCTAATAGAACAGTTTTTGTCAGTGCTGCAATTACATTACTGTTAGAGTATTCTTAGTTGTTGTTTTGTTTTTTTTTTTTTTTTCACTGATACTGTAGTTTTAATAGAATTTCTGAGTCTCTTGTTGCTTGTAAACTGAGATATAATTAGATCTTGAAATCTCAATATTGAAAATTTCACATTTTGTTCTTTGGAAGAACTACTTTTTTGTATTCCCACTCCTTCAACTGACTGACTGACTCAAAAGGATCATCAGTGCTTTCATAGTGGCAGATATTTCAAAAAAAGAAAATGCTTATGTGGCTTAAACTCAGTCATATAATCAATGGAAATGTTTTATGAGGAAAAAAATAGGATGTTTCTCTGTCATTTGAAGTGAGGTTAGAAGTGTGCGCATTTATATCAATTTATAATGAGAACATATCTTGTCATGTTATTTAAGTGAACCACAGACATTGAACAAATAGTGTTTGTTTTTAACAGTCTTCCTGAAAGAGCTTTTCTCTTAAATAGCACAGATCAGACTGGTCCCTAATGAAAAGACACAAGAGTCCAAATGAAAAGAAGTAATTTCAGACTTACTTAAAAATCAGCAGTGATGCATGTGATGTTTTTAGCTCTGAAAAATCAGACATACACAAATGGGTAGAAAAAATAGCAAGACTGACTGGTCAATCATGTCTTACCATCAGGTGCATACAGTTGGAGAAGTGCTTGCATATTTGTATGCTGAAAGAGTGGCACAATAAATTCAGTCGCTACATTGTTATTTCATGTATTTTATTAAGAGTCCATCAGTGCAGACATCTTTTAATATGAAGTATTAAACACAAGAGTTCTCAAAGAGATACACAGTCATTAATTCACTGAAATAATATTGAAATAGGTTTGGTTGTTTTTTTTTTTTTACTTGAAGAATACTTCTAAATGGAGCTGGAGGTTTATGGGTCAATGCATAGGCATCGGGACGAAAAGCCAGATGTAGAGGCACTAGCTGTCATGTCATTACAACACAGAGCACAACCAGTACACCCTGCATGGTGAAAGAACAGAGTGTCTTCTTTGGAGTGACTTCATCTCTGTGGTTTATAATCCATGAAAGCCAAGAAAATGCTGAATGAGAGCAGAATGTGAGTGTGCACTGAAGATAACTCTTCAAAGTGAATACAGATTATGCAAGAATACACTTGATGCAAGAAGTACAAATCATCACTGAAGAAAAGGTTTTCATATACTCAAGCAAAAGTCTTTTGTGCTTCACAACCTTGACCCTGACGCAAAAAAAGGTAAAAACAAAACAAATCAAGAACATGTTTTACGTGGTAATTTTTACAAGCTGGAAGTAGCTCCTGCTTTCAACAGAAATGGGTCCCAGGATGATTGTAAGAAAAAGCCATATAAATACACTGGGGGATAGCTTGCATCATATAAGTTATGTGCCTGGTGCAAAAGACAAATAATCAGTTGTACATTTGCCAGAAGAAGCAGCATGACCTTTTCAAAAATTATTTGGGTCTGCTTCCCAGCTGCTAAATCTCATAAGACTCTCCTCGTGTGTATTTACACATTGTATTTGCAGGTGTTTAAAATACAAGAAAGTAATTGGTTTGAAAAAGAATGAAGGCAAAGGAATTTAATCTTTTCACACAAAAGGTGCTTCTGCATGATGCAGTTTCAGAAGTCTTAATGTGAATAAAAATACCAAAAGCAAAAAAGTCCATCTTTTTTTTAGTGACCGCGTGCCGGTCAAACCTAAAAATTATTTGGGTTTCTTGTCCAAAAATATCTGTAAAATGATGACAGAGGGCACAGGAATTCAATATGATGGTCGAAAGGAAAAGCCCTTATTAGCCTGTTAGTATCTTCTGTGAGTTCTCCTGTAGCCACTGCTCCAGTTCTATAGGTGTGAGTGCAGTGGTTGAAGGTCTGATGATGCAGTGTCAAGCTGCAGTGTATAAAGCAAGGGAGCCACATCTGTGCTTTCAATAGCAAGCTCTCTAAGTGAAGCATACCAAGGATGGTGTCTGAGTTAGTTGGTTCACTATAAAATATAGATCTTCAGACTGGTAGATATTAGATGAAAGATAGATATTTAGACTACTAATTACCACGTGACAAGAATGTGAAATTGAATTGAGGAGTGATGTTATCTGACCAAGTGGATCTTTACAGTGTTTATGACAGGGAGATCGCTGTTAATACTAAATCATAGCTTCACAGGTGATGTAAAAGGCTCTAGCACCTGAATCTCTGTCTCCTCATCTCATTCTGTCTCTTTTACCTGATCTGTAAAATTTCCCTGCACCACAGAAGAGGTGAATGTAGGAAGATTTGTCTTTTTGAGTGCTCCTTTTTGCAAACTGCGAAAAATACAGCAAAAGCTCAAATAATATTTCTGACATTAAATTCATAACATGTCATTATAGATTATGCTAATTTCTAAAATTGATTCTGATTCAACTACAGACCATTAGAACAAGATTTTCTTGTCAGACCCATGCTAATGATTTGTTATAAACCAATTATATAACAATAATTGGGAGGGGTCTGATTGAGATGGAGTGTGTGTCTCACGTTTATGACCAGTAAACGTGAAACGACAAAATGGAAATGTATTTTGTGGTGCAAACTCAGGTTTCAGGAAAATGCAAAATCAGCAGCTAGTCTGAATTTGTTTTAAGGGCTTTGATAAATTTATATTCAGCGATGATGTCTGAAATTATTACAGTTCCTCAACAAGTAATAAAAGTTTTATTTGATGCATAGGAGAGAAGCTTCTCCGCATGAAACTATTTCAGAACATTGCCTATATGCATCCCTGGTTTTGTCACTATGTTGAATTGTTAGACCCAGTGATGCTAGGCATATGTAGGTATATCATACCTGTCACTTGACAATGTACAGGTCAGATTCACTTGGGCAAAATACTGTTAACGTGAATGTCTGCTGGTTTGCAGCAGAAACAGGAGACACAAGCTTGACACTCTGATACGAGTCAATAGCCTGTGGAATAAAAGAGGAGCCATCTGCTTCCCTCTCAGCTGTATCTTTCTTCACGCATGATGCCTGTTTAGGTACTTTTTATGAGGCTCAGTGTCACTGTTACTTCTGAGAAGAGTTGATAGGTGATGGGTGATGAGCTGCTTTGCTCTGATGAGAAATGTTGCTGTGCTGTGGCACTGCTGGTGTTTCTGAGCGCTCTGGACCAGTCCTGGTGTCCAGTTTTAATTTGATGCTGATGAAAGTCAAGAATAGCTTCACCAGTATATGTAATCACATTAATTTTAAATTCAGGCATGTACAGCATAGGCAAGCTTCTGAGTTGTCTCTTACATTTTTCTTAAGAGTCTTCCTGATGTGCCATGTATGGACATTTGTGATTGTAACATCTGAATATTCTAAAAGAAAAAAATAATTTTATATCAAGGAAAAATAGCATTGGAAGAGTTGTAACATTTTTCAAGCAATCAGGTATTTTTCATAGTATGAGATGGATTGATTTGCTGTCAGATACTTTATTATTCTTATGCTTTATGCATCGCTATCATTTCTCTTCCTTCTCTTCCTTTTAAAATAAATACTCAATACAACAGCAAACAAACATTTGAACAACTGAGTAAATTTTTGTAAATTCAGTTAGCAAAATGTTCAGACACTGTGTGTAGACAGTCTTTCAATACATGAAATAACATCCTGACTTCACTAAAAATGGCTGTCATAATAACTCCATGTGAGATTCTAGTCTGTTCTTGAAGAAACCTTTTTAAAATAAATGGGCACGCCTCACATTTTGTAAAAGAACCTTGCCTGTGTGTTGAATGTGATTGTAAGAAGCAAAACCAATCAAAAGTCAGACCAGGGCTACAAAGAAAATTCACATTTTAATTAAAAATGATCCAAACACCCACTGTTAAGAGCTTTTCTCAAAGACAGCTCAGTGGGAGCTAAAGTCCTTGACATATGAGTTATCTCCCTTTATCTAGAATGAAGAACTATTTGTCTTCTTTCACTTGTCAGTACTTTTTCTCTTTTGAGTTTTTAGCAGGCTGATAACTACAAGAATTAGCATCAGAACTTTTGAGATCATATTTTATTTCCATTGCTGAATCTTTCCATGATCAAGTCTGTCTGTCAGTGAAATGGAACTGGGATTTATCAAAAAGGAAAATAGAAATTTACTTTTTTAAGCCCAGTAAAATTAAAATGCATTAGAATATGTAATCAGTGTTTTGACCATTTTCTTACATTGCAGAGATGCGGTTGGTTTCCTCTGAAAAACTTCTTCAATATAATTTGAATGTCTTGTGGGTAATTCTAGGTAATTTGGGACCTTTAAACACTGATTACACCTAAACTGTTTTGCATAAACAGTTTTACATCAGTAAATGCCTACAAGTTGGGTACCACAGGGTATGTGGTCTTCAGTGGTTTATCTTCAAAAAATAAGAGAGAAAGAAAAAAAAAAAGGACAGGTTATTCAGACATGTTATTCTGATGTAAATTCTTCCTGAAGACAAAACAGACCTATAATTTTTGTGCCAGCTGGCTGATGAAGTTAAGCCCTTGGCTTCTGTTGCTCCTTTCCTTTATGACAAGCTTCTGGAAGAGCTGAACATGCTCTTCTTGAAATATTGCTGTCCCATGGCCATTGTGGTGATTATGTCCAGTTCTTGGGAGGATTTTGACCATACTTTGTCCAGTGCTGGGGGAAGGGAGGCCCCATTTTGTTCATTGGCAATAGGGGCCTCAGTGGAATGTAAAGAGAGGTGTGGCTTTTTTGTGCAGTCTGTTGTAACCTGTAAAACTTTGCCATAGGCCATTGCCGATGACAAAAACGTACAGCAGCACAAGGGGCAATTCCATTGAGGGGAAGTTATTTATCCAAGTCATTAAGAGGAGCATACCATAATTATTTAGGAATAAGGACAAGCCTTACAGCTAAACTAAAAAAGGCTACAGAATCCTGAAACTGTATTTCTCAATTTTCACTGGGAACAGGGGGGTGTTTAAATTAGTCAAAACATGGCTCTGTGGGGACTTAATGGAGGAGCAGAAGCTGTGAAAGCAGTGATTGGTCAGTAATGAGTTAGAAAACAAGTGTTAAGGAGAAGAGACTTAAAGGGACAGGGATTTTACAGAACATAGAACAAGTAGAAATTGTTGCTGCTGAATTTCAAGAAAAGATGCCTCTCTTTTGTTCCAAATTAAGTGTTTCAATTACAATGTGTGAAGTACAGGACATCCTTTAACTCAAAATATTTGCTGGAAACCTTCTATTTTATATCTATTAATTGTGGTAGTAACTCAAAATTTAAATAGTAATTGTAGTTACATAATGTTCAATATTGATTAAAATGTAAAAATAAATTAAGTGTGCAACAATAGACCTTTCAAAGGAATATTTGAATGTATTTTTGAAGCCATCCAGATAGAAAACTGAGATAAAAAAAATAAGGCACAGTACCTGATATCCATAAATTCTCAAATATCCCAAGTAATTATGATTTTCCATAACACTGTGGGAATATGATGAGTGCCTGCAAATCAAATGTCTCAGTGAAGACATAATTAGCTTGGATTTTTTCATCAGGGGACATGTATAGCTACTTTTTCTTTTCCCCCTCTTTTTTTTTTTCTCTTATGTGACAGAGCTTGTTTCAGGCAGTTTGGTGAAATAATTAATAATTGTGTTTATAGTTTTCTGTACTACTTAGGTATCTAGATATGTTTCAGTTGCTGCAGTTGGCCACTACAACACCAATAAAACAATCATAACAGTCTTCCTATGTAAAGTACTTTGAAGTACTCTTGAGAGAAAAAGAAATCACAATGTAAGTGCAAAGTAATCCATATAGTGATGGTACAAACATTTGCAACAAACTGTGATAACAATTGACATTTCCTGTGTCCACAAAGAAAATATATGGTCCTGCTTTGGAAAGCCTGCTTAAACATGGTAGTCCTGGGAGTTATGAAAAAAATAGGGAAAAGAGAAGAAGTACGTTTCAGATTATAATTCTATGAATTTTTCATGCAATGAAGATTTCTGAGAAAGCTGCTTCACTGGAAATTAGAAGGTGGAAGAGGATGGCAACAGAGAACAAGATGACTAGATACAATTAGCCACATATCTGGGAAACAGTAGAGCAAAGGTCTATGTCCAAAGCATGACAGTAAACACTGGGCAGACTGTCAGAAGGAGTGCATGCTTTAAAAAGCATGAACTGGGAGGGCTGGAACTAACTTTAATCTGCTGCCTCACAAAATGAGCTGCTGCTTTGCTTTTAATATTATGAGGATGTAGTTATAGCTCACTTAAAGTAATGTAGATGTTCAGATAAGTTAATATAATTATATTGAAGCCTTACCAAAACGATAAATTACCATGCTTTTCAAAGCAGCCATTTATTTGTGTATTTAAAAGAAAAACATAAATGTATAAAGGGCAACAGATTATTGGGTAATTTAAATATAATTACACATATTTATTTATGAAAAGCACTTAAAAAAAAAGACAAAATAAAAACTGTCTTCTGAGAACACAATTTTTGAGTATAGGTCAGGAAGGTTCTTTGCAAGCAACTCTGGTAATCCTTTCAGTCCAGTTCCAGTCCCCAACTCTCTTCTAGGAAAAGCTATATTTTTTTTAATGTTGTTTTTCTGTGCGTATCAAAAATGTGCATTTGGAAATTAGAACATACAGTGTGCAAGAAAGATGCTTTGAGGCAGTGGTACAGAGGACTGAAACTGGCTATAGGCAATTTCCTATGCTGTCAAGTTCAGCTGGCCATTGAAGCAATTTATCTAAGGTTGTTTTCACGTTCCCGTTTTACTTTAAGTAATACAATTTAAAATCCATCCAGATAGTTTGTCTCTGACATCAGAGGAAGAAAGGCTAGGTACTCATTTCATATACCAGAGGCAAGTATCATAAATTACTGGGTTTAGTAAGGTCCAATAAAACCAGTCACATTCAGACTCGGGTTCTGCCTCTTCCTTACAGCACTGCAATGCAGACAAGTTGGGGAAGTGCCTGCCTGAAAAATATGTAGAAGTTAGTGTAGATGGAATGTCCACTTCTTTCCACATCATGTTAAACCCTCTGTTGGTGTCTCCCCAAACTGGGATGTTCAAACTCTGCCTTACAAAGGCTCAAAAGGAGGGGGGCCCTGCTGGGGTGCAAAAGATCTCATGGTGCAAATACATTAAAGTCTAAGCTTCACCTTTTCCCTTCCACCTTTCCTTTGGAGCAGTCATCTCTGTTCTTATGTGCTGTTAGTTTGAATATTTTAAGTGGAATTGCTACTCATTTAGTGTTCTGTAGTAGAACAGAACTTAGTGTAGTTAGTAAAGTTTCTTTACTCATTCAGCAAGTGCTTTTTCAAGTGTTTGTTCAAAATTTTTATTTTCTGGAAATTGTTATTCACAGAAGTCCAAGAAATCTTTTCTTTTTACTGAAAACCTACTGGGAAACTTGACCTTGTTCTCTAAGACTACTTAAAATAGTAAATTTTTGTGTGTATTTTCATAGTGTTTAATAGCATGAACTGAGCATCATGATGCAGTTTCAATTGGTACTGTGAACACACAGATGGAAAAAGAAGGTCCCCAAAATATGCAGATGGTAAGAACTACCAGATGGACAAATTTCAGTTGTGGAATACAAGGAATGAATTAGCCAATGCAAGTACATATTTCTGCCAATAGTTTCCATGCACTCTTTGGTTAGACAGTGATTTCAGATGAGTTTGTTCCTAATCTGGAAGCACAGTTGATTGGATTTTGGTGACTCTTACGGGCTAGGCCAGTGAATCTGGATGCAATTTTACTGCTCAAAGATGTGCTGTTTTAAAATTTCTGCTTTCTAAGTTTCTGTAGTCTTTTTAATTGTGTAAGGGGTTTCCTTGCTCAAGGTTTGTATTCAATTTACCATGTGGAAGGAATTAGCAGTAAAAAGAAGAAAGGTTCAGGTTGCCTAAGTATTCTGAAGGCAAAATGAAGTAGAAAATTAAAGATATTTATCTCCATTATTCTTTTTTTTAAACTTGTTATTAACAAATCCAAAATGCAAAGAAAATGATAAATTATTATTCAGACTGTGAGAGCAAAATGTATCATAATGAGAGGAAAAATAGCCTGCTACTTGCATATCATGCTCCTTCCTTTATTTTTCTGAAATAAATGAAATTGCAACTGCTCTCTGTGATGTGCTTTTGTGACAGGCTACCAGTTGGTGTCACTAGGCAGGTCAGTAATAACCAAAACAGATCACCAGTGACAAGAAAACATGAATTACCTCTCAAGCTCAAACAATGATAATATTTACTTAATACACAAATGTTTATATATTGGTAAATACTAGATACATTTTAAAGAAGAAGTCTGAGATACATTTAAAACTGCATTCCTGAATCTGATATATTGGATGGTGGGATTTTATTTAGCTTGCATTTAGTGCTGCTTGCCTCATAAACTTCACTTGGTAAAGAGGTTTTTGTCATTTGTTTGCCAGCTTTTTCTCTGCCTCAGAAGGAAAGTTATAGACTGTTTCTCTGAAATTTGTATCTTTAAGTCACATTTGCTGGGTAAGTCTATAAACACATGCTATGGCAACCAGCATACCAGACTAGCTCCCATGCTGTCCTGCCAGGACCACCAGAGCCCTGGGGATGCCTCGAGTCCTGCACAGACCTCAGAGGGAGTTGGATGTTATGGAGGAATCTCCAGGACATGAAATCAGGCCCCAGAACTCCTTTTTTTCACTTGATTCCTGTTGTTAGCTGCATCAGGGTGGGATAAGTGGGCGAGTATTTGGTTCTCCAGTAATCCCCAGGAAGAACATTTCCCCTGAAGGATGGTAGTCATGCAGACTAGAAACACTTTTTGTTCCCTGGGACTAGGTAGCCATCCAACTCTTTTCTGTCTCTCTAGGCTGCACACTACTCAAGTAGAGAAACTTGGATCACTAACATAAATAACTGGGAAGTAGTAACATTTTACCAGTAGCAACAGTACTGCTTTCTCTGAAAAAGGGAATTAGTAGTAGCTGTGCTTAAAATAAACCTGTTTATTAATTTTATTTTAAGCTTTATTTATTTTATCTTAATTTTTATTTATTATTTGAAGTCCAGATGGCTCAGCTGGTGTACTTTTTTTCAGCGATTACTGTACATCAACCACCCATCTGCCAATGAGGTGTGGGTTTGTTTTTTTTTTTTTTTTGTCAGAACAGCTACAGGAATAACCCCTAAAAATTATTTCAACTCATATTGTACCAATTAGACTACTGCATATTGTATTTTAAAATAATCTGTTAACTGGATGTTTAATGCTCCATATTAGTGCTTTAAAAATACTCCAAACAAACTGATGGTCATCCAAGAACATTGGACTATCAGGTAATCCTGATGGATTAGCATGTTTGCTATAAATGTAGCAAAGTGTATTTTACCTGAAAAGGTTTTAATTAGGAAAGCATCAGAGATTTGTATAACACCAAGCCATTAATCTGAAAATGGAATTACAGCAAAACCAGATGAACACACCTCATCAACTAAAAACAAATTTACTGTAATTATAGAAAATTACATAGTCTGTTTAATACATAAATTGCAAGGTAATGAAATTAGAGGTCATCTACTTGAATAATAGTGCTTTCTTTTGAAAAAAGAAAAACCAAAAAACTAAACTGCTGCCCACAGTGGAGTGGAAAATGGGTTGTGGTAAAAGCTTTTCAAACAGTCTCTGCTGATGATCGTAAGCTGAAAAGACAAACATGATTTTGAAGAATATTTCTAGAAAGATGGACATTAAATCATAATAATTATACTGTTGTGCTCACAAATTGATATATTTATGAAGTTTGGGTAATTCTAAGACAAAGAAGTATTAATAAAGGACTCAAGCTTCATATTCTGCAATCTTTTGTGTTCTTTTCTACCTACTTTCAATCAAAGTGTATGATAGAAGGGCAAAAACATCTCTAGTGAAAGGAGTGACTTAGTGACAAAAGTAGTGCTGTAAGTAACTGACTTTAAAAAAAGAAAGGCTAAATGTATTGATGATTAGCATCCTAAGTCTGTCTGTTCTGTAAACTCAGTATTGTTTACTCATGTAATGAAAACCATGTCTATGAATATCCAAGTAGATCACAAAGCAGTTCCCATTCTGTATAACAAGAGAGTTCAAAAGACCTGAGATGATTTGTAACTTTGTATTATTAGGGTTTAACTGTTCATTAGCTTTGTTTTGTAGCTTTCATACCTCTTGTATTGGTTTCAGAAAACTTGGGGTATTTTACAGCATCACAGAATGGTAGGGGTTGGCAGGGAGCTCTAGAGACTGTCCATTGAAATCCATCTGGTAGAGATCTTCATAGATCTTCAAAGGTCTTTAAAAAGTAGTAACACATTTCATCACTTTTGCCTAGGGGTACAATGTCCTAGGTAAGACAAATGATTCAGCAGATGACCTCATAAAAGGTTTCGGGTCATGCAGTTATGGACTCTCAGTAATTCTGGTGTAAACCTAGGCTCTGAAGCACCCATTCCTTTTTGCACTAGCCTAATGGTCAGTGCCCAGATGTTCAGCACCTTTACATCTGTACTGCCAAC
The DNA here is from genome assembly GCF_000691845.1 of Merops nubicus. NCBI lineage: Eukaryota > Metazoa > Chordata > Aves > Coraciiformes > Meropidae > Merops > Merops nubicus. Next base: position 53,485 of record NW_008606185.1, on the reverse strand, counting down.
ATAATCAGACATGCATTTTATTTTGGAGGTTGAAAGTAGAATCTAGTGTCTGTCACTGTGAGTGATTAGCATTGCCTAAAGTTGGCAGTTTAACAAAAAGCTTAGCAAAAAGCAAAGACTCTTTATAGGTTTTGACCACGGTCAAATTCTAACTGTAGCTGCATTACCAGCTGGAATCCAGCTACATGATAAAGAAATGTCTAACATATTTGGATCACTAAATATGTAATACTAATTATCAGATTGCTTTTGTAAGTCATAAAGTGATAGTGTAATTAGATATACACCGAGCAAATCCTTGAAAAGAATAAAAATGCCTTGAAAGGCTTAGGTTTCCTTTCATGTCACAGGGGATTGGTGGATCACCTTCTCAAAGTGCATACTGTTCATTAGGAAAAAAAAACAAAACAATGTGATATCAGAATTCAATCTTTATACATGATATTTCCCACTTTTAAAATGGATAAGAAGTACACATATATATACAAACACACACATGCTTACCCAGATTAAGAAGTAAGACTCATTAAATTGAAAGTGATGCGTTTTGTGATCACAACTGACTGATCAGTTAAAGTATAAGCATGACACAGAGACACTAGGAAGTGTTCTAACCTATACAGTCTGCTTTCACAGAAGACATAGCAGCTCTGCAAACGTAATGACATTAAAATGCCTTGACACAAAAATTCTACCTCAGCTACTAATATTACCATATTACTCAACCATTAATATTACTTTATGAAGAAGACCTTGTAGTATTGTTACAGAACAATGCAGTAATTGTATTGAGTATACCTCAAAAGTAACAATATTTCAATTGCTGAAATATTTGCTTTCCTCACTTTGTTCAAGTTTAAATAACTTAATAGAATGACTAATGGAAAGACAAATTAAAATACCTATATATATGTATGAAATAGATGCATATTTTAATGTGTGAAATATATACATATAATATCTGTGTGCATGTAAGAGAGCTTGAATACTGTGGTAAATATCTCACAACATACCAGAGTTAGAAATGTCAGTGTTCTGTTCTTCAAAAAGGAAAACCTGCAAGTTAAACTTCTTCACACTGAAAACTGACAGACATTTCTTCCCTTTGTCTTTGTTGGAGCCAAAATATCCTAGAGTTCTGCTGGAAGGATAGTCTCAGTTCTAAACTGAAAATAAGCAGTAATCAAGAACAAAGTATTTTTTTCCATGACAGACAACAAATACAAACCTGTTTTGTTACATCTCTCTTTTTAAAATGCTGTCTCTTCTTTTAGGTTTGCTGAAATATTTAGAATGAAAATTATTTTTGACACAATTAATTAATGAAATCAACAGAAAGTTGGTTCCAAATTTAATCCTCTCACTGCAGGAACAAGACGAGTGTGTTATTGTTGTGTTTGTTTTTTTTTTTCTGGAGGGCAGCTGAGCCCCATGGAACTGCTTGCTCACCCTGCCTAAGTGGAATGGGGGGAGAATTGGAAGGGTAAACATGCAAAACTCATGGGTTGAGATAAAGACAGTTTAATAAGTCAAGCAAAATCTTTGCATGCAAGCAAAGCAAACCAAGAAATTCATTCACTACCTCCCATCAGCAGATGCATAAGGGTTACTTGGGAAGACAAAACATCATCAGTTCAAACATCTCCCCTCCCTTCCCACAGCTTTTATTGCTGAGCACCACATCATGCAGTAGGGAATGTCCCTTTTGCCGGCTGGGCTCATGTGTCCCAGCTGTGTCCCCTCCCGATCTCTTGTGCGCCCTCAGCCTACTCACTGGTGGTGTGAGGAGCAGAAAAGGCCTTGATCCTGTGCAAGCACTGCTCAGTAATAGCTAAATCATGGATGTGCTATCAACACTGGTTTGTTCACAAATCCAAATCATAACCCCAAACAAGCTAACTCTAAGCCAGCCAAAGACCACTGCAGTTATATAATTTGAATAGTGACGTAAGTGCTATGAAATTAGGGATGTATCATTAAGGTTGCATTACACTCACTTTGTAATTTTACTCACTTTGGTAATAACACAAGGTTGTTTAGATAACATTAGAAATTTGTATGTCTTATTCTTCAGGATTACAGTGTAAGAAGTGTTTATCACATGGTTAAAAAGCTTAAGTTGCTTTAGTTAACATCCGAAGTGTGGTGCTTTCCCAATATTTTAATAGTAATAGATATCAACAACAGAGTTCAATATGTAAAAACATATTTTCCAGGTATGTATGTGGAGAGACAAGTCTCAGGCATGAGAATATTAATTCACAGGGCTGTATCAGTCTTAACATAATTGTCTTTGCAAGTCACGCTAATCATATTAGTTGAAATCAATATCCAGTTGAAACTACCATCAAAGATTTACTGCTGTTAAAATTGGTCTTGGTATTAATACATCCATTACATATATTATGTACATATCTAAACTTTAGCAGAACCATAGGATTACCTACATAAGCTGTACCAAAATATTATTTCTGCATGTTATATTGATCAATTATGTGCCACTGAGCAGCATCGTGTGTTCATATCCAAGCAGGAAAAATATAACACCCACACAAAATTCTCGTTTTCTCTTCAAGAGTGTTATTTTTCCTGTATGTGAAATGGGATTCAGAGACAGATCACAGGTACCTGTGTAGAGCTGTCTATTTTAGGGTAAGCCATGTAGGTCTCTAGTCTCCTCTGAGTATGTTGATCAGTCATTCAGCTGAAAGTCTAATGCCATTTTGATATCCTGGGGCATCACAGCTGCCCTCCAGATGCCAGTCCAGAAAGTCTTGGTGTTCCCATTGCACTTCTGTCAAACCTGTGGCTGACTCAGGTGCTCCAGGGTCTCTCAAATGGCACTCTACACCAATATTTAGGTAGATGTGTCAAGCACTAAGGTTTGTAAGCTGGAGCTGAATTACACCCAAGATGGCATTAATTTGACACACCCTGCTTTAGTCTTTACCAGGAAGAGATTTGTGGTCAGACTTTCTGCCTCAGTCAGAGATGTAGTTTTTTTTATATAGTATTTTTTTAGTATTTTAAAAAATATTTTCAATATTTTTGATTTTTTTAATATATATTGTTTGTATTGTTTTTTATATAGCATGACTTTTCCTGCAGTGATATGCATGGGATAGATGAAAGACAAGGACTTAATCGGATAAGGGATAAGGAAAGGGAATACAGTTGCATCATGCTTGAGAAAACTATATAAGAAAATCATAAGGTAGCTAAACTACAGAAATATGGGACAGACACAGTGCTTTGAAGAGGACTGGGGTTTCTTGTTACTTGACACAGTTGGGTTTGTTCAGGTTGCCTACTTTAGGCCTGTAGAGGTTCTAACTGGTTTAGGTGATTTCATCCCAATATGATTCAGTATCAAATATGAACAGTAATACTGTTTATTTTTTTCTCCTAACTGCAGCATCTAAGAGACAGAGATGTTTAGCCTCAACTTCATGATTTTGGAGGAATTTTGATTCCTTCAGTCATTAATGGTAAGATCAAGAAACCCCAAAGGACACTGAAAACTGATCCAGAATATCTAGTTGCTGTCTCTTTTTTTTTCTGTTCAGGGAAATCAGGCACCTTTATGTAGTGATTCTTTTCTCCTGAGTACCAAAAAATAGACCATCTAAGGTCATACAGAAAAAAGTCAAAACATTTTTTGGTAGGAAAAAGAGACAGAAGTATTAAAATTATATGAACGTAAATTATTAAATTTTCTAAGATTTTTTTCTACCTTGTAATAAAAAATGTCAAAAATATTATAAGAACTCTTAAATGTAGGGAGCTGCTTCAGAACTTCAGCATCTGTGTGTTTGTCCATAATGCCTTCTGGCCAGAGTATTAATCAAATGAACTAATGTTTATTCCTGCTTTAGTTTTTTTCTCATCTCAGTTATGCAAGAAGATGTCTGCTGCTCACTTATGTAGTTTAGTCCCTCTATATTAGAGCCACTACAGAGGTGTAATAAAAAAATACGAGTCCATAGCAGCTGTGTACTATGCATAGTATTAGACAAATTGATTTTATACTGGTTTGTTTGTTTTTTTTTATATTAGCTGGAGGATATTTATTTCATTATCTTTCCTTGAAAATTACATAAACAGATTTCCTCAGTTTCATCTCTCCAAGATGGTCTTTTTTTATATTTTTTCTTCTTTTATTATAGATTGTAATTAAAAAAGTTTATTTTAAAAAGTTTTGCACGATGGTAATTGTGTGTCTCATCTTTAGATTAAAAATGTTTTCCTGTGTATTTCTAATGTTGAAATTTCTATTAAAAGCAAGATTTTAGGTTAACAGTAAAGAAGGCAATGCATCATGAACTATTCTAAAACTGTTAGGTCATCTAAATCTTGTCCCTAGTAATAAAGAGCTTAGCACAGGTTGCAAGACTTGACTGAAAAATAGGTAGACTTTTCATAATGCACTGTGTACAATCTTTTGTCATCGTGGCTAGATTTGAATACAGATGTTTGCTACATCTTGGCCTGCAAACCATACTGTTAAATTTCTTTACCCTCCATTCAGTTCCATTTTCAACCATCTGGAACTGTGTGCAAATTCATATCCATTATGCATTAAAATTTGACAGCAAGCATTAACTCTGTTATGAGAAAAGTTTTGTGTACTGTGAGCTGTTCCTTAATTAGCCTTCTGTACACCAGTTGCCTCCACTAATTTGTTAGGGTTTTGCATATGTAAATGCCAGCCTCCAGTAAGGTCTACAAAAACTCTGTGCACTGGTCAACCAGATCTGCAGGTTCAGCCTTTCTTGTCAGTCAAATCTGGGATAATTCCAACTTCCAAATTCATGACTGAGTGCTTCACAGAAGTCAATATTTATTCGTACTCTTTTTACCATGAAGTTACTTTGTCTTCACAACAGTAATTGAAAACATGTCCCAGGAACACCAGCTAAAAAAAGTATATAATCAAATAGCAACATTTCCGAGTTTTCTCTCAAACCAAAAGATTATCCTATCTTTAATCTTCTACATGTCTTCCCCACATTTTCCCCTTCATGACAGTTTATGAAGGAGAACTGGGGGAAAAAAAAGGAGAAAGGAATCAGACAAAACCTACATTCAAGGTCTTCAAAATAAAACCATTTGTGAATCTACATACAGAAAACTTCATAGCAAATGCAAAGGGTATAAAATACCAAACTAGGTAATAATTAATATAACTGTTTACAGATATTACAGAAAGTCAGGAATTTATGATCCATTTGAGGTCGTTTTAGAACACAGCATAATTACAGAGTAGCTATCAATCAAGAAAAACAGATGAAACAGCACAATTCTTGAACTAGTCTAAAATTACATAGTATACATCAAAATGTGATCCTCATCATCATTCATATTTCTATATTCATGGGCATGTTTAAAGTAAAGAAAAAGAGTTTCTGTTGACAAAAAAGATTTTATTTCTTCTTATTTCAGTTAATAAAATATGAATAACAACTCCAGCAATCCTTCTGATCCTAAAGTCCATCCATATATGTGAAGACTTTGCGTAATGATGAAGTCTCAGAACTTTTTTTTATTATAAAAACTTATTTTTTTATACATATTACAGACTAATTTTATACTAAGTACACTAACAGTAAACTGTCACTTAGAGAAATGTAATGCGAGTAAAAATTTCACAGAATGGTTCTGTATCATATTAATAGTGAAATAAAGATATTCAGAATGACAAGATGAAGCTCCAAGATATGAAAGTTCCATCCAGCGTAGTACACAAAAATGTGTGTCTATAAATTTGTTTTTACTTTTCCCTCTGATATTTTTCATAGAAGAACAGTTCCAAGGTGACCTTACTGCTCTCTAAAGCTACCTAAAAGGAGGTTGTAGTGAGGCTGCTCTTTGTTCTCCCAAATTACTGATGATAGGATGAGAGGAAATGACCTCAAGTTGCACTAGGGAAGGTTTCAACTGGACATTAGGAAGAACTTCTTCACTGAGAGAGTGGTGAGGCACTGGAACAGGCTGCCCAGGGAGGTGGTGGAGTCACCAGCCATGGAGGTGTTAAAAAAAAAGTAGATGTAGCACTTGAGGCTATGGTCTAGTGTTTAGGGAGATGTTGGGAGGAAGGTTGGACTTGATGATCCTGGAGGTCCTTTTCAACCGTAGTGATTCTATAATTCTGTGATTCTATAAGATGCCTGGAGTATTGCCAAATGTAGCTCAAGGTTTTAAAGTATCACCACATGCTATTTTTTAATTTTTTATGTCCTGAAGCTTCAGAAAATGCTATGAATGCCTACACACAACAATTATTTAACCATCCTGGGAGAGTATTGTAAGCATAGTTAAGTAGCAAGGATAGACCACGTAGCGATAGTGATGCTTTGCTGCCAAAGGAAGGAGTAAGGGCAGAGGGAGCTGTTGGAGACACAGACCTGGCAGTCTCCTGGATGTCAGCAGTAAAAATATTTTTCAACGTATATATAAAGCCTTTCAGATTATCCTGAATGTTCCCAATGAACTGAGAAGACATTTGTATTTCACACTTCAACTGGGAGAGGCATTTGTAATATCTTTTGCTAGCATCTTATTGAGGCTATTTGTCTATTCACCTGAGCCTGAAGTTCTCAGACCTGTTATTCATGAGACTCTACTCTGAAGGCACGATGAGATCGCTCCTAGAAATGAAAGAGATAAGTAGTGTCATAAAGGACTAATGTCTCTCCAGACGTATTGATTTTGCCAGAGGAATAGAATATGGCAACTGGGCAAATGCCTCATTCTTGATTTCAGTTGGAATAACTTACAAATACAGAGAATAGATAAACATGCTATGTCTGGAGGGCACGTAAGTATGACCTCGTAAAAATAAGCAGCAAATCTCATTCACTATACCTCAGAAATGCAATTTTTCTTTATAAAAAAATCATGGTGAGATAACAAGTGGTAAAATGCCTGTAGCATGCTTAAGGGTGGTGCAGTATTATCTGTTTTTCCATTTGCTGGGAGTGCTAATACAGACTCCTGAACTTACAGATTTGCTGTGTCCTTGGTCAAAATTAGAGACTTTATGACCTGTAAACTCTGATAACTCATCATTCATTATTTTTTTTTTCTTTCTTCATTTCTCAAAATTCTGACTTAAGTGACATTGTACTTTTCTCTTTTCCGAATTAAATCTAGTTGGTATAGATTAAGGATGAAGTCCTGGCCAACACAAAACTGTCCAGGACTTAAGTGGACCTAGGATTTACATCAAGTCATTGAGTCTTCCTTTCTACTGGGATATAAGGGCAGAGTATGAAGCAATTCATAGAACACTGCTAGTTGTTTTGAAATGTTATTTGTTGTTGGTAGCAAACCTTGAACCATGTTGAATGCACTGGAGGGAAAAAGCAGCCCAACGTTACATTTCCTCAGCTTTATCACCCTAGGTAACTTGAAGTATGGAGTTGTTTTTATCTTAGAAGGGGTTTTTTTTATATTTTTTTTTTCAGTCTTTTATCTGAATGTATTCAGTAAATTTTCAAGATTTTGGGGGTTTACATTCAGACCAAAGACCATTGTTAGTGTGTCTGTTTCATTCCACACATGTTTTTAATGTAATTCAGATAGAATGGAAACCAAAGCAAATGAATCATTCTGTAGTGATATTGCTAGAAAATCTGTGACCTATCAGAAGTGCTAACATTAGACTCACTGTAGCACACAGATTATGAAAACCAGCAGGGAAGACTGTTTAACATAGTTTTAAGAAAATGTCTTCTGTCAAAATATGAGTAAAAACCAACTTGGCCTTAATCAACACTAATTTAATTCTATAATTCTATTAAAAACTATTTTTACAGTTGATATTGTTCTTTAATGGTTCATTTAAAAATCTCGATTTAGTTTCCTGTAGGAATATGCCTAAAAACATGAGCAACAGAATTCTTAACAAGAATTGTGAAAACCAGCTTTAAGATTTTTATAGTCTGGGCTTCATAATATGAGGGAAGTGTCTGAGGTTGAACATGGTGCTATAAAGAAACATTGTATTTTATAGCTTTATGTTTTAAATTGTAGTTGAATTTAACAGTTATGAATTTGACAGATCTTCCCATCTCTACCAGTGTTCCCATTACTACTGTTCTGAGCTGCTTCTAGGAAGAGACTGATTATGGGAGTGGGAATTTGTGGTCTGCAAAACCTGAAGCAATCAGAGCACCATCACATGCATTTTTCATTTTTTTCCTCAGGGCTTAGACTTCTCATCCAGAAGCATGAATCTGGTATTCTCACGCTGCAGATCTCAGTTGTAATGTCAGGAGACCGTGTAGTGGTGGAGACTCCAGATCCTAACGTCTGGGTCCTCCTGTGGAAGCTGAGGCTTTATACTGTTTTTTTACTCAGTCACAGAAATAAATGATCAAACTGGTTTCCTGTGCTAAAGGATGAGTAGAAAGAGATCTAAGAAGAACTACACATACATACTGTGCATACAAATGTTCTCACATGACAGTTACAGATATCAAAGGGTTCTTAGAGTTATAATAGTGGGGGGAGATGAGGGGAATCACTGTAAATCCCACAAAGTTGCGTTCAGATGAACTGATGTCAAATGAGAGAAGCTTCTCGATGTATACAAGAGGAAAATTATTCCAGTTCACAAAAATGACCTACACTTGACTATTTACACTCTGAAGTCAAATGTAAGGTTTTTAGCCAAGAGCCTCTGACCCATCTCTTAAACTGAATCACTTAGCAATGTTTTGGGTTGCTATGTATTCTGTCTTCTCTACTTTTCTGTTATTATTTTGTACTGAGAATGGAAAAGAGGAACTATGAACAGTTACTTTTCATGATGCAGAACAGCTGATTTTTGCTCCATTTTCTACTTTACTTTACTTTTTCTGTTGTATTGGCCACTATAGTGATATATAACTAAAAATATCCTCTTCTAGCAAAGTCAGAATTTAAGAAAACAAAAAGGGAACTTTGCTCAAATGAATGATGAAAATGTCCTTTTTGTATGCAGATTTTAATGCTAAATCTTCTTTCTCTTCTTCTTTCTCTGTTCTTTGACATTTAGCTGTTAACATTCAATAGCTATCATTAGGACAAAGGTACTATTCTTTGGTACTTCCAAAGAAGAATGTGACTTTTACTTTCCTTTTGCCTTAAGATTTGACATTAGCATTATTTATTCTTGTGTCCACTAAAGAGACGCTTTCTAGATAGTGATTCATGTTCTGTCTGTTTAAAGAATGTGGAGTCATATACTCCATTCAAAGGAAGAAAGAAAAAAAGATTTTCAGGCCTTTTTTTATGTCATGTCTGTCTTCTATATCATTTTAACGGTCCCTTCAGTTTTTATGGAATGGAAGCTTTATTGACTAGTCAGCCTAAAATACAGTGGTAAATATATATGAGCTAAATAAGTTGATTGTTATTTTGGCAACTAGATGTATGAAAAATATTAAAATACCCAGTATAATCATCTGAAGACAAAGATCATTTGGTATCTGAAGAAGATACAGCAGAGTTACTTCTTGGTTTTGTTTGCATTTATTGGCAGAAGTGGACTGAAGAAGCATAAAAAATTCTCATCTCAGGATGAAACGCAGTATTTTAGGGAAAATATTTATTACTTCCATTGAAATAATAGTTCATTTCTTCCATTTTGTAAAAGACCCTTCAGTAGTCTGACATAGGCATTGGGCTGACAGAAAAGAAATACATTCTACCTTAATATGTATCCCCATGGTACAGCAAGAATTGATAACTTGACTTTTTGCATGTTGTTTTCCTTCTTCAAAAACACCCCTTAAGCTGACTAGTTACTTCCAAATGCCAAGGAAATAAAAACAGCTTCCAGATGCCTGTGATGCCAAGCTTGTTCAAGTGCCCATGAATGCTGTGTTCAGTTTGGGGCCCTCACTGCAAGAAGGGCACTGAGGTGCTGGACTGTGTCCAAAGAAGGCCAACAAAACTGGTGAAGGGTCTAGAGAACAAGTCTCAAGAGGAGCAGCTGAGGGAACTGGGGTTGTTTAGCCTGGAGAAAAGGAGGGTGAGGGGAGACCTCGTCACTCTCTACAACTACCTGAAAGGAGGTTGTAGGAAGGTGGGGGTCAGTCTGTTCTCCCACGTAGCAAGTGATAGGAAAAGAGGAAAGAGCTTCAAGTTGTGCCAAGGGCAGTTTAGACTGGATATGAGGAAAAATTTCTTCACAGAAAGTGTTGTAAAGCAGTAGTGCAGGCTGCCCTGGGAAGTGGTGGAGTCACCATCCCTGGAGACAGTTAAAAGACGTGTAGATGTGGTGCTGAGGGACATGGTTTAGTGATGACCTGTCAGTGCTGGTTAACAGTTGGACTTGATGATCTTGAAGGTCTCTTCCAATCAAAATGATTTTGTGATTCTATACACACACATACACATACATTCTATACTGTAGTGTTTGTAAATCCTTGTACTCTAACCACCTTTCTTCAAGTTGTTTCTCGGAGAAATCTTGATGAAGGAACTTTAGCTGGTACCCCTGAAGAAAATCAATGTGTCCTCAAACAGCTGTTTCTATGTAAAATACATTAATGCAGTTAATTAGTATTGACCTTTTAGAATATTCATCATGTCATTCCTTTATTATCCTGAAAGTTCACTTTAAAGGAGGTATAGCTGGTCCTGCAGGGAGAGGCTGGAAGAAATATCAGTTGGGTTTTATTTTTATGCTAATATTAGAAAAAAGTAAATGGTTTCTGCTGGGTAGCCTTAATTTGCAACATCACTACACGTACCATATTTACTTCATGTTATTGTAAACTTTCTTAGATTATATTATTCATCAGATGATTACTTGAGTAGAACATGGAACATATTTGTATTGAAATTGCTTAATAGTCATGCTTTAGCTTATTTTCTTGCAGGAAAAAAAAAAAGTCTTTTTATCCAAATATGCAAAGTTATAATAATCCTTCATTTTACCATTGCAACTCCACTGAAAATTAATAATCAGGAGTAGTATTAAGGATCTTTTAATATAGCATACGAATGATTTTTTGTAAGTCTTCTGTCAGCTTGTGTAAAGATACGTAAGAGTGTTGTTTACTTGAATTTCAGTGCTGTCTGTTAATATTTTCTGGAACTCTACTGTGCAGGCTTCATCTGCTTTTTTATGTCAAAACTCAACTGTGATGAACTAATAGTAAGCCTATCAAAAAAGAGCTACTTCAGGTCATGGCTATGGCTGGTCGTTTTTATAGTCTCCCATTCAGACTTCTCACATGAAAAAGAAATATCTCTTCAGTTTCTTGTAGTTTCTTGTAGTTTCTGTATCTGCACTGTCCAAGTTCCAAACACAGATGCAAAGAAACAGACAAAATCTACATGGCTTCTTGTACACACATTCTTTTCAGAGTCTTCAGAGTGCTAAAATATGCTTCCCACTGCATCTGAGGCTTGCATGTTGCAAAATCCTACTCTGGATTTCTGCAGTTCGGAATATTTTTCAAATTCCTGATGCTATATTTGGGTTGTTCTAGTGCTTACTTAAATCGATAGTGGCATTACTGGATTTTCCAGTTTACAAGTTACCACGAATAGCTACTAAAGACAGGTTTAGGGGACAGTCACTCCAAAAGAGCTGCCATCTGAGCAGGGTTAATGCGAGTGTTTGATATTTGTCTACCAGGTTACGTAATGAGCTAAATACTTTTATATATTTTTCATATTATACTTTTATAATATATATTTGTATATAATGTTATATATAAAATATATAA
>NW_008606185.1:10088-41672 GCF_000691845.1 Merops nubicus | reverse complement strand
ATAAAATATATAATGTCTAAAATAAACATATATATCATTGTATATAATATTATATAAATATATCAAGTATATATAATAATCTCCAGGTTACCATAAAAAATGCATCTATTTTTATAAATGTGGATGGAGTCACTGCCATTTCTGCTCAAACATTTTGCATGGTTATTTATAAATTAAGAGGAATTATTTATAAATCAGAGACTTTTCAGTCGGTCAGTCAAGTGCAGGAAACAACACAGTTCTGCTGCATCAAGTGCTTGTATCTCTGTGGTAGCAGCAGGAAAACTTTCCTTTGGATGGGAAGGCAATCTAAATCATATCCCAAATAAGTCAAAGAGATATATAAATTTGGGAATTGAGGGGACTTGAATGTGTTTATAACTCCCACAGAGCACCCAGAGAGTCTACAAACTCCAGTATGTTTCAGTAGGAAATGAAGTAGGATATTCAGCTTATTCAAGGTTGTGGAACAGGAATGCGGGACAGCAGGATTCCTGAAGGTGTCTCTGGGACTTGGATAGATACTAAAATCTTTTAGGTTTGTTGTTCACACATCTAGTTTCAGTTTAGATTACTACAAACATTTGCAACTGTTTTCTATTTTACTTTTCCTTTAAAGGGCTTTTTATTCTATCCAAACTGAATTAAAGGATATGTTGAGGTACATCAAAATGCTTCTCAGCCATGTAAGGGAGAAAGAATGCTTGAATGTGAAACCTGGACTGCTGGAGACACCTTCACAATCACCTAGCTTTGCAACAAATTATTTTCAGGCCTGATGCATAGACATAACTTGGCCCAGTCTGAAAGTTAGCATCACAGAAGCCAAGAAAGGAACTTTCCCACTCAGACATCAGTGACATTTAGGAAGGCTCTTAAGTGTGAAAATAAAAGTTCACATGAACATCCCCAGTCCTAGAGGTGCTTGCATGTACATGTACATGCTTGTACATGAAAACAGAAAGACAGCCCATTACAAAGTGCATTTTCAAAACTTACCACAGAGGGGCTGGAGTCTCTGAGTGCTGCTGCTCTGCTGTGTGAAACTGTTCCTGCTGGATCACACAAGAGTGAAAGTCAGCAAGTGGGGCAGAGCTAGGCAGGTAAATACATGGATGTGTCGAGATACCTGTGTCCCCCTGAACTAGTCTGGTCTTTGGGTCTGCTTTAGGTTCCAGGAGCAGTCATTCAAATAAACATAATTAAAACTCCTAACTGGATTTTGCCGCTGCTGCTGTTCCTGCTGCTGCCATTCATACTGTCAAAGGACAATTACGCTCATTAACTAAATGGAAGTACTGTTTAGGGGAATGCAAATTCAACAAAACTTACTCAGCACATGCCCTGTCGTAAAGGTAAGCAATCCCTGGCTATCTGCTAAAGCTTTACACTTCCCATGGGCTGTAGAGTGGTGAACTTTCAACCAGTGCCGTGCTTCTTTCTATATCTGATGATTAATATGCTGGTAAAAACTTCGTGCACATTTAATCATTCATAACCAAACATATCTGATTCTATGCTGCTAAAAGCTCAGCATTTATAATTGATACCAGCGGAAAGAAACTGGCTAAATCTAGAACTAGACAGTTTGAAATCTTAATGATAATGTTTAAATCTTCCTTCATATCGCACTGTGGCATTTAAGGGGATTCTTGTTATTTTTATCATGAGGGAGGGAAGAGATAAGAGTGGCTTCTTCACAGTGTTTTCTTGAGTATGCTGTTTTTTCTTGGCTAGGGAGAAAAAAAGAAATGAGGCAGTGCAAGAGCAGCCTAAACATTTTTCCAGGAATATGTATTACAAAGTACATTTGAAGCCATGGGCATGAATTTTTAGCATGTAAGCCTGCAGAAAATACTCAAGAAGACAACTGTTGTTGGTGAAGGAGGGACAGTCCTGGGATTCTACTTTGTCATCTCTCTTTTACTAAATGAGAGTGTTCATCAGAAATAAATTAATACCAAAATTACAAGACAGCCCCATCTGCTCATCCTTAACCTGCGTCCCCTGAGAAAATAAAGTTTGACTTTAATCTCCCAGGCTGTGAGAGGGGGCTTGAGCCTCTGAAAGGCTGGTTAAAAGTTGAGGCATTAACACCTCCTGGTCAGGCTCTGGTTTTAATGTCATCAGAGACTGCACAGCCAGAGGGGTATGCCTGCTCTCAGGTCACACCCTGAGTGTGAACCCAGCTTAGAAATAACACAGTTCATGAATTTTGATTAGACTTAGACTGAACTGTCATTTCTCATTGAGTAAATTCAAGAATATAGCCTCATAATTGTTTCTTCTTATAACTTTCATGATTTTTCATAGCTCATCAAATGTACCATATCTTAGATCAAAAATGGGTATTATCTAAAATGCGTATGTGCTTTTTAGACAAATTGCCTGTGGATATAAAGTGTTTTTTGTGCATGTTTGGAAGTAGACTTTTTGTGTTTTCAGGTAATCCACTAAATAAATAAATAAATATGCCCATTTTTAAATCCAGGTTCTTAAATGGACTTTTCAGTACTTTTTTTGTCAGTTGGAAAGCTGTTAAGCAATAGTAAAGGACAATAAATTACATGATGAAATATTTCCACTCAGATTTTTTTTTTCCTTTTTTTGTGGTCCCACAAAGCAGGTGTAATAGATGGATCAGTGGTCTAATTTATGAATTCCCTAAAGCTTGAAAGAGATATCTTAGGGCAAAAGAATGTGGAAGCAATCTGAAGCAATGCAGTGTTCAATTATTTATTTGCCTCTCTCCTTAAAGACTGTTTCAGTTCCAGATCTTCCCATTTCTCCTATATAATTAATGGGAAGTATAAAATACAGCTCAGAGAAACTTGACTGGATTCGAAAGCATATACGCATGTCGTTTCTTTTGTTCAGTGTAGAGAGCATATAGACATGCACATACCAGTTTCTGCTTGTTTGTTCAGCAAATACTTGACATATGTCATGTGTTTCACTATGTCCTGGAAGTGAAGGCATCTGTTTTGCCAGACAGGTTAGCTGTAAGTGTAATTTGTAGGAATATATCTACATAGATGTATGCAATAGATTTATAAATTTGTCAGTGGATATGTTTATAAATGTTTTTCAGGCCTAAACTATTATTTAAATTTAGTAGTACTGAGATAAACCTCAGAAAGCTACATATTCCTATTTGTTTACTCACCATAGACAATGTTTTAGAAGAGGAAAGGAAATGTTCAGTCTAAAATACAGAAAGTATGAGGGCATTTTCTTGGAAGCCAAAAGGTTTAGGCATATCCTCCTGGCTGAGGAGAATGTTGAACCCAGACCTTGCATTTAATGGGTAGACTCTAAGGTGAAAAACACCACTGTGTTCTTCAACTGCTTCTTTGCTTCTGAGGATCAAAAAAAAATAAAAATAAAAATAAAAAAAAATAGAAATCAGGTCCCTCAAATGTGATGTAGAAAATCATTGCTATGATATTGAGAAGATTCCGAGTTGTTCATCCTAGTGCTTTATAAATCCCCAAATAGATTCTAGATGCCATTCCTCTTCTGCTTGCTTTCTTTTTTATTTTTTTTTTGGCTAGCTTGGCATAATCAACCACTCAACAGATGCTTTATTCCTAGACACACTCTTTTCCCCACCACGGGAAATGCTCATATAGGAATAGGAGCTACAAGCTCACACTGCCCATGCTCTGAAACAACTTGTCACCAAACTTGTGAAAGGCAAAGTTTCAAAAATCAGGGGCTAGACTTTTAAAAGGACATATGTGCCAAAGAGTGCTTTAAATATCAGGCTTTGCACAGATGAGTATCTGAAACCCCCGTTTCACACCTGTGGAACTTTGCTCCTGGGTACATGGGGGGCATTGAAATACATTGACTTGTGCATCCATTCATCACAACAAATTGCAGATAGTTGTTAGATTATAATAAGAATAAGCCTTGATATCAAGCAAGATTTTCAAAATACAGCAAAAAATGTCTTTTTTTTTTTTTAAGCTCATTTTTGAGATAGATAAATGTGATAAAGGGTATTTAGAACATTATAATTAGGTTCCTTACTCTTGGCTGTCACATGTTGCTTCTGTCTTTGAAACCTATGGTATAAAAAAAAAGTGTTTATGGATAAATGCACTCTTTTGCAGTGCAGTCCTCTCCCAGGTTTGCTAGACTGATCTGCCGGACTCTAAAGATTCTCTGTAAGGAAACAAATGCACTGCTAAAGCTGCAAGCACTACTGCTTCCTTAAAATTCAGAACCTGTTTTACACTCTGATGTACCAATCTGAGCCTTTCAACAGGAGAAAACAGATGCAAAAATCATACTATTAAGTGTGGTAAATATAGTGATTTAAAGAATTCAGCCCTTGCAAGCTTTCTATACAGAGGTTAACAGAATTATTTATTTCTCTGTGTCTGGCGGTAATTTAGCACTAGATACCCCAAAGTAAATGCAGTTTGCCCTTGAACAGTAGTATAGTTTAGGAATGTAAGGCAGTTTCTCTGTTTTCAAATTGTGAGAGCTGTGGGGATAACAGATTTCTTAATTTAAATGCATTAAGTAAACCTTTCACATTGTTTTTAATGTTTAGTTTACAGTAACACAGGTCATGATGTGTGATGCTGGAAGGAGAGTAAAAGCACCACCTTTCCCTCCCATTTTTCAGAAGAGGAAGACTGAGGAGGAGGATAAGTGTCTGAACAGCTGTCATTGCCAAAGATTATTTAAAAGCTGTAAAATCCTTCATTTGCCTTCAGGAGTTGTGACATATGGTCAGAAACGGTTTGAAGATTTATTGTCGTCTTTGTTGGATGAGATTCAAAGCATTCCTTAACAAGGATCTTGTCCCTCATCATCCTTGGAAAAATCCTTCAGAGATTGTAAAGCATACAGAAAACAGAGAGAGCCTCAGGTTTTTGGATTTTTTTGGTGTGGGTTTGTTTTGAGGGTTTGGGGATTCATTTTTTTTTTTTTTTTAGGAGAGGCAGTAAGCAGTGTTTCCAGATAAAAGAAATATTCATGGTAAAAGCGAAACTTACTTTTTACTTGCTATCAAGTTTTTTATGTGACACCATTTCATCACATACATCAAAGACAGATTGTTCCTTATCTAGTTAATTCAAATTTCACATGCAAACTGTGCACACTACACATCAATGGGTTATTTAGTGGTGATTTGGAGGCATGAAGCTTCTCCATGAAATTGCAGCTATCCATTTTGTCTGGACCTCCCTTCCCCCATAGTTAGCAGATGTGGATTTCACATTTTGAAGAAGTGATGAGACCTTTCCACCCATAAAAGCCCATCAAAACTCGTGAGGCCAAGAAAGCGACAGGAGGGTACCAAATGACAGGCCACCTGATCAAGCAAAGTAATGGCTAATGGCAAATGGATGACAATTGCCTGGGCATAGAAATACTTAGAGCCAAAAATAGCCCAAAGTGTGCCTCTTAAAATGGTAATGGACAAATCTTCTCTAACTTAATTTTCCAAGCTGAGGGTACATGGAGCAATCCTGTGCCTGCTCTCGCTCCCACTGACTGCTGCTCCTGTGGGAATTTAGAATAAAGCCCTTTGTGATGGATGTTGAAAGGCACGTTGATCTCAAGGTATACAAGGTACCAGTGAGATATGGCAAAGGGCACCTTTCTTATCCCTCTTAAATTTTGCATAAGTCAGACTGATTTAAGCTTTACCTGAATAAAATCCTCTAATTTTAGCAGACTTGACAAGAATTTATTGTGTTCCTCTAGGAAAATAACACAGAAACATAATACTGCAATCATATTTTTAAAGGTAGCTTCACAGTATAAAGTTATGGCACTTGCATGGTAGAATTATAGTTGCTTGCAGATTCGATGTCCTTGGTTGTTTCCTGAATAACAATAATATATCACATAAGTGGGAAATGAATCATCTACATATGTAAAACTTCTCACTGACTCCTGGCTGGGGTTAGAGCAGAGCCACTGCAAGAAGAATGGGTATAGGAGGTGGCTGCCATGTTAATGCTCCACACTCCATTGGCTCATGGTAGGGGGAGGTGAAGGGCACTGAGCAAGCACTGCACCCTTTCATAATGACTATGTGACAACCATGATGAAGGTGACCCAGTAGTAGTGACAGGCAGAAAAAACATCTAAATGCATTTTCACAAGGGCTTCTTGGAGCACAAGGAATCAAGTGAAGTGCTGGAAGGAAAATAGCCTATAATTGTCCTATTTCAGGGTTCTTTTTCTGATAACATTTTTACTTATTCTTTCTTCATATGCCCCAAACTTTCTACAGAGCATCCTCCTTCTTGCAGGAGCCTTGTTTTCCTGACAGCAAGGCCTTCCTAACCCTTAGGCTGTATTTTTAAGTGTTAATTTGCATAATTTTACATAAACACACAAATGTGGGGCCTCCCATCTGCTTGCACTATTATTGCTGAGTGGTAGGAACAACACAAATGTTCAAAACAGAGCTGCCAAACCTGTCTGAGATGCTCTTGTCTCTCACACAGGGGCAGTTGTGGTGCAGCAACTTGAAACCAAAGTTCCAGGTATGAACACCACCCACTGTGGTGTTCACTGTAGGGAAAAATGCCTCCTTCTAGTTCATCCAAGGGTTCTGACTGGCAGATGCTGTTCCCAGAAGTGCACAGAGGTGGTGTGAGCATCATCAGCGAGGGCGGGCCAGGCGGTATAGGTCCTCATGGACCACCCTGGTACTCCTGCTAGTGCTGGCAGGGAATCTCCTGCTGTTGGAGAGGCACCACTGTGCCAAATACCCGATCTGCAAGGCAGCCACCACTTCTGTGCCCCTGGAGAAGGCTGTCTTCCTAGCACCCATCTCCAAGTCAGGACTGTGGGATGGATAACGAAGGAGTACATAAAACCAGAGATGTCTGCTACAGAGTGGAAGTGGAATCAGCTTTGGTAAAGAGGAATATATATCCTTTTCTCTCCACACCTACATCTTGAATACCCAAGATGAGTTATCCATGATGATAGTGAAGCAGTCTTGGACTTTTGTGAGAGATGAATCGATGCATGTATGGTGCCTCAGAAATTGCTCCAACAGGACACACTTCACAGTATTATTCATGGTTTCAGAGATGCAGAACTAAGCCCTAACAGCTTTCTGAATCACTTGAGATTTGCTCCTTATTAATGCTAATTTAAATCTTCTTGAGGGAGTTGGTAGCAAATTTGTCACAGGCAGAAAGTTTCCCGTCTTATTTTTATTTTCGCTTTTTGAGGAAGGAAAGATTGTACTTGGAAGCAAATCTTAGTCATTTTCATGTGATTTTTATTTGGATCACTGAGGTACTGCTCTGTCACTTAAATTAACCTTGTTGATACAGCTGTATAGAAGCTCACACTCCCCAGTGGCCTTTAATGCCTAGTCTTTCTTCACAGAACTGCTGTTGAACACAGAGCCGAGGCATATATATGGCTGTGAACTTTGAATATCCTGTCCCGTGGATACTTATTGTCTCATTAAATAACTCATGAAAAGGAGTTTGAATTATCCACATTAAATGATAGCTAGGAGACCCGTGTAATGAATTTATAAGTTTATCCTAATCAAATGCTGTTTTCCAGATATAATTTCTTGACTGAGCCCTGGGCTAAGGACGGCTCAGTAGGAGGCTAATTATAGTGGTGCTACTAGTATGAAAAATAGTTGCTTTCCCTTACGGGAAAGTTTCTGTAGACTACTAGGTCAAGTTAATGAAGCACTGTTTGGCAGTCTGGAAAACTGCAAGTAACAGTTGCTTTTCTTAGAAGTTGATGTAGATTATTTTGATTAAACTCGTGAAGTTCTGTGAAATACTTGCGATGGCTTCCAGAGAGTAATTCCAGTGAGTAGGACAAATAGGCTTCTGTACTTTAAGATATTACATTAGAAACATCAGCATACATGAGAATAACACATCATGAGGGTGAAGGAATGATTGCGTCTAAAAGGAAATCAATACATAATAACTGCTAATATCAAGCCTCTATTCACTATAATGGAGAACAACGTTTTCAGAGTCTGAAATATGCCTGCAAGGAACACTCACTTAGCACTCCAAGAATAGCTGCTATAACTGATCCTGCCATTCTTGCATCATAATAGCCATTTGTCCCTTACATGTTAGGATTTACACAGAGAGCTGTAACCCTGCAGATATAAAGGAAAGTGGAACTTTTTTTTTGTAGCTGTACAAAGATAGACATTAATTTTACTGTTTCACATGCGTTTTAAGAAGGGAACAGAATAAGCTAGAATCTCTGGATCTAGGGTAATAAGCATGTTAGAGAAACCTGAATTATATGGATTACAGAATGTTAGGACAATCAGGCATTTGGCTTAGACCTTAACTGCTATGCAGCTATTAGCGTGTCGCATACCAAGGTCAGGGAAGATTTTCTCTTCTTTTTCTGGAGTGAAGATGTATATTTATGTGGTCTCAGAGGAGGAAGAGGCAAGTATATCTGTATGTGAATTCTTAGGTATTGATTAAAGTTTCTGAGGCTGGATTCTGAAATTATTTTGCATGGTTTTTGTTGTCACTGCATCTAGTCGGTTTTATTTTTCATTTTGGGAATAGTTTAATATAGTGCTCTCAGTGAAGCATTTTTTTTCCCATTAAACACTGCCAAAATTTGCAGTACAGAGTGTAGAGTTAATGAAAAAAAAAACCCACTAGTATGTAGTTTTCCAGCATCAGCTGCAGTTTGTTGTAGTTCTATAGCTATGGTGACTACAAGGTGGATGAATGAATGTGCATGGTATATAATTGGATTAGGCTGTATAGATTTTTCTTACATCTTCTATGTCAAAGCTCCACCCTTGTTTCTGAGAAATCTAGAAAGTATGTCAAAAATAATGGGAAAATAGCATGATCTTCCCAATATGCAAAAAGTGTCAGGGAATTTTTTTCTTACTATTGATTTTGTTCTGATAGGATCATCCATATATTGTCTTATTTTTTGTTACATCTTTTGTCATTAAAAACTGTTTTTTAAAAGAAGTTATCTGATTTGACCTGTCTATAATTAATCATTGTAGATGGTTGGAAAAGTTTTTACTTTCTTTCCTCTAATTAAACTTTGCAAAACCGGACCCTTAAAATGTATGTGCTTCTGTTTCTTTTATTTCTTATAGGACAGTGTAAAAAGAAAAAAGCTGATAAAATATAAGGGCATTCACAAGTAAAAATGAAGGGCTGCTTTTCAGAATGCCATACATAACCTGAAGTGAACATGAGGAGAAAAAAATACACCAAAAATGCGAAACCACAGAAATTTGGTACAGAATATTTGATTCTAATCCCAGAATTCCTGTTTTAGCTTAGGAAGGCTATGAAAGGTCATTTTTGCTTCTGTTCTATGAAAAACAAAACATTTGCAGACCTCACTGGGGATAGACAAGAACCTCAGAAAAAAAAATCACTTATTTAAGTATGGATATCTAAGTTTGTATCTTCTACTATGATGGAAATAGAGATGATGAAGTAACTTGCATTAGACATGAGGATAAGATAAAGAAACGGTTAGTCTTTATTTTGGTATTGTTGAAAGTCTTCCTCAGATTTCACTACTCAGCCCTGAGGGGTTTCTGTTCTGCAAATTTCAGACCATATGCAATTTTGAAGAGTTAATATGCCTCCCTCATCACTGGATTTAAATGCCAGTAAGAACAGTGGTGACTTAGCTTTTGACAGTCCACTTGATATAAATTTGAAGGCAACAAGTCCATATTTTTCTCCTTGGTGTCCAGGCATAACGTTGGTGAGCTTTGGAGATACTGAGTTTTGAAGCAAACCCCTTTCCTTTCCCAAGTATGAAAAACAAACTGATGTGTAGGTCTCTACAGTGTATGCAAGGTATGAGTAACCCTGTCAGATTCACTCTTTCAGCATTCAGCAGACTACTTAAGGAAAGATATTAATTCATTTTTAATGTTAGGAAAATACAGTCATTAAAAAGCAGATAACATAAAATGCCAGAAATGCTTTTAACATTACACGAAGTGCAGTACTTGCCTAAATAGCTTGCTACTTTTGGAGATCTAGATATGCTGAGGTATTAAATATTAAAATAGAGGTTGATTTTTAAAATGCAGTGTTTCTTATCAGAAAAACAGTTTGAACAAGCAGTGCTGTTGTATAATGCATGATGTTGCTAATAAGAAAGTCTTGGAAAATAATTTTTCATGCTGTAAGAGTGACTTGTGTTTTGAAGAAGAAAGATTCTCTGTTCATGTTCTCTTAACACATATATGACAGTGCTGTCAAGTTGCATGTGATTATAAATTGCAGTTCTGAGTCACATGAGCTCAGCTTTTATCCTTTTTTTTTTGTATATTTACTGGTTATCAACTCTGTTAGCAGGCTATACATAACCTTGATTAGAAAGTCATTCTAAAAGAGTAGTTATCTCACTGCTTCAGTGCTGGTTTAGATTAATGTGTTGGAAAGGTTCTTCAGGGTCTGTTCTATGTCTAGTGTTATTTAATATTCATAGTATTGATTTGGTTGAGACAATAGGAACAATACTTACTCAATTTTCCAATGACACTAACCGGTTCATGGTTGGACCTGAAACATTAAAGGAAAAGATTCTGATATGTTGAAGAAACCACTGTGAAGAAAAAGTGTGGTTTTAAATGAATGGAAAAAAGTAATCTGGGAGAGAGAGCAGTTTCAGTACAGGCTACAGAATGGGTGATTATATAAGTTTTAAAAGAAAAAGGTTTCTATAGCCACAAAGCTTTACAAACTGTAAAAGAGTCAAAAGAAAAAAAAAAAGACTGTAAAGAAGTCAAAAATTACATGATATTGCAAAAAAACCCATAAGTATGTAGTGGAATGAATAGTTAGGAGCATTTTTGGAAAGATGCATGAATTCCCTCTGTGCTGTGATGTAGGACCATGTTGTCTGGGTTTGTACACAACTGAGAAAGAGCAATTGCAGGTAGTCCAGTCAGAGTAATAAGAATTACAGGACAATATAACCTCTAGAAAAAGGTGGAGAAAAATAGAGTTTTTCAGTTAAGGAAACTAAAAAAGAAGTAACTACTAAAAAAAAAAAAACAACTAAAATTATAAGTTCTCCAGATTTATGAAAGAAAAAAGAAGTAGACATTCAATGTCATAAACTTCCTAAGGCCTTTGAAGCACTGGAATGAGAATTCAAGAGCAGGTGAGACAAAAATCTTTCAACACTGACAGAGACATTGAGAAGCAGAAAAGAAGAGAAGAAAAGATTGACAAGAATCAGAGCTGTGTGTTGGGTTCTGAAAGAGAACCTTGGCACAAACTACATCTCTTGACCAGCCCGGATACCTTCCTTCAGCCACGGTATTCCTTCAGGATGGACTTGGGATTGATGAGAGTGCCCAAATCTTTGACCTTATGAGTCAGTGGTATTTAAACTTTGCTATGTTTTTTTTTCACTGTAGAAGTTATGTGTTGGTAAGAACTAAGTAGAGTAGCTGTGAGGTCTTTTTGGGGTGTGACTTTGCATATGTGTTAAAGTGGATAGACTAACACATTTTTTATCTCTGCAAGTATTTCTTGTAAGCAAATTCCCAAGGCATTTGAAAATTTTCAGACCAAATAATTAGAGATGTGAAGCAGATGGAAATAATATATTTGTTACTGTGTGCTTAAAAGTATATGATAAAGTCTATTTTGTTTGTTTGTTTGTTTAGGTTTGTCTTGGTGGTAGCACGCAATGATATGGCATAAGAGCAAGTGGAATAATATTTTCTCTCAACATTAAATAATTAACGCTCACTATTATGGAAGGGTGAGAGGCTTCAAATAGGCCATATGATACCATGGAGCTAAATGACTGGAGAGGAAGGAACATCAGACTGGAAGGATCTGGATTCAGTTTTTGCCCTTGACTTGCCACTGACTGAGCAAATCACTTTGTCTTTTCCTTTCCCCTTGGCCCCACTTGCCTCATGTAAGCTAATTCTTTGGAAAAGAGTGGAACGCGTGCCTCTCGGTGCGTGTTTAACAAGACGGCCACCCTTGCTCCAGTGGCTACTTTAGGGAACTATTATTATTTAATAACACAATGTAAGACAGAAAAGGAAGGGTTGTAAGTAAGGTTCATATGCACAGCGCGCATCTAGTCTGGTAAGACACGTGAGGCCGTGCAGTGAGAGATTAGTAGTGTTCAGCCAGAATCTGCTTTGCTCCTTATTGCCTTTAAAATATTAATATTCTTCACTTACTGTGTTATTCACAGCAACAACAATAAAAGGAACTGAGAAAAAAATTTTCATAATAGTCACTCTAGTAGTCTGCATATATTCCTCGCATGATCCCAATTCTATAGTCTTTCATCTCTTCTAGTACTATAAACCCCTTTTTCAACAAGTACTTTAATGAAGAGATATACTTAATGCTATAAATATTAACATTGGACATTGTGTGGTAGATTGAAGAGGGTAGATACATTATCCTCAGACTATTTTATGTACACAGCTTTATATTTACATCTTGCATGCATTTTTGTTTTGGGAGTTGTTGATGTGGTAAATTTGTAACCTGTTGATTTTAAAATCTACAATTCAGAATAAATATGAACTTTCCAGTAATCCGTTATTTGCAAGCACTGTAAATGAAAGTTTTGGCTGCTTACGAAAGGGATTAGGTCCCCTGAGGCAACTTTTGGGAAACAAAGTTCCCTCAGTGTCAGGTAGAATAGGTTTGCTGAATTATTTCAGTAGGCTAAACCCTCCAATCTAATCAGTTTTGCTGATTTAAGTGGTCCACTCTGAAGCCTATTTTGAGACACAGCCAGGATTTACAGATTCAACAACACTTCTGACTTTATGGGAATAAAAAATATTCTGGATTCTGGTGCATTCTTGACCAGTATCTTAACTGGAAAGTGTTAGAATGAATTATTCAAGAAATAAATTAAAGCTTACATGATTGTATTAACTTTTTAAGAAAATAGCCTTAATTAGATCTGAAGTACAGTTAAAAAAAAAAAGTAAATAAATCTTAATTTTTATAGCATGGAGCATCTGGGGGAGGAGAACATCAGAAGAAGAAATTGTAATTTTCAGGACTTGCTTGCAAATTATTCAGTCTTTTTTCATTTGTTTCAGTCCAAAAATGAGTAATATTAATAACATAGGATGATGATGTGTGGCAAGTCTGAGATAACCACACTTGATTGAATATTTACTATTGCTAACACCTCAGCCCCTGGAGATCTACAGTCCTATCTAGGTTTCTGTTGCAAACTTCAGTCTGCTCATGATTTCTGACAAAGAAGACAGGGGCTTACCTGCAGGTTTAATGTCAGCCTTAGACTAACTTTTCTGAATTCAGTACAAGAAGCAATGTCTGGGGAAAGCTAGATACACTGCATTTAAGAGGACTACATCAATGTGGTAATGAAGCAATATGGCTTGCAGATAATACTCAAACTAAAGACTTCAAAAACAGTCAGATATCTTAGGAAGATATATGTTTTTGTAACATTTTGATACTGCTTTTAAGATTTGGATGCTACGGGTGTGAGGTTTTTGTAGAACAGACTCACAGATATCGTAGTCATTTATAATTTAAATTATTCTCAAACATTTTTCTATGTTTTTCTTTTTTCAGGCAGATTTCTCAGTTACATTTCTCAAGATTAATGTTTACGTTCTGCAATAACCCTGAACTATAGACTGGTTCAGCTTGGTGTTTTTACATTCACATCAAGTGTCAGTTGTTTGAACAGTCTTTGGTGTATTGCAGTCACCATGGATAGCTTTACACCATAGTTTAAGTGACTGTAACTTCAGTGTCCAAGCTTTTACTCCTAGTTTCCCTTTACAGTCAAGAAAGAGGTATTTCCAGAAAGCAGTTCATCCCATCCTGATATAGGTATCTACATGGGTAAAACAAATTTCCTTATAGTGAAGTCTATTTTTCTTCTTCATTCTACATATTCTAACACTCAAATTGAGACATTTAATTCTTAGATGTCTGAAATTAGAGGAGATAAATCTTATTCCGTTAGACAATAAGTACTGCACATAGAAAGAGATTTATTTTATGGAGAAGTGTATGCTAGAATTTCAAATGTTTTTCATGACAAATTTCATAGTTCATTGGTTGAATTTCCAATGAGATCTGTTTATATTTGTCACATATGTTGTACTGAGAGCAGCCTGCAGTATTCAACAGCTGAGAAACATTTTGGTTGCCTGCTCTGAAGTATCTGAAGTCTCTTATCCCAAGATGATATTGGTGAAAATTATACTGACATTTTCCATGGCAAATTTCCAAAGGTGAGAAAGCCACACTTTAGTTTCACATTAACAAAGGAAGTAGGATTTTATTTTGTACTGTCTTTCAATTGGTAATCATTTACATGTGTGCTGAGAACAAAAATTTAGCAAATCAGAGTAGTTGGCTTTATGTGATTCAGCTCTGTCAAATCTTACACACTGAATGTCCTGCCCTTCTCCTCTTTTGATTCGGGTGTCAGGCTTCTTTACCACTACACCTGTATGTTGGCCATAGAGTGCCACAGTCTCTCTCCTACTCCATCCATCCCTGCACAACAAGTGCTGCACTGCCTGGTCTGGGATCTGCTGGTCAGCTGCATATACACGACGAATCAATAAAGAGATAAAATATTTACAGTGTCATACTGCCATCAGGGCATTTCTTGTAGCCTGGTCTTGCTTCATAGGATGCATAAGAAAGCATTTGCCCTTTTTACAGCCCTATATGCAGTCATGTAGTGGTTGTTATAATGTATAGAACATGTAATCAGGAGTTAGTTATGGTAGTCTAGGCAGAAGCTAAGAAACAGGTACGTTTGTCTTTACTGCAGAGATGAAAATGGCAACTGAAGGTACAAGACTCTTGTGATTCAGATCCATCCAATTTTCTGAGGTTTTATGGCAATACAGATATAAAGTAAATCTGCAACAAAATTCTTTGATTCTGTAGGGTATAGCACGTTCAGTATATTTTACCATATGTAAGTAGCAGTGTGTGGCTATGAGGTTGGTTAACGCTGGCTGAGCACCAGATGCCCACCAAGCCACTCTGTTACCTCCTCTTTTCCTCTCCCTCCTCTGCCGAGCAAAAGAGGAAAGGAAAATAAGATGGAGACAAAACCCCTTATGGGTAAAAACAAAGGCAGTTTAATTGAAAAGGAAAGACAACCAATGCCATGCATGGAAGCAAAGAGGAAAAAAAACCAAAGATTTATTCTCTACATCCCATCAGCAGGTGATGTCTGGCCTTTCCTGGGAAGCAGGGCTCCAAAATGCATGGTGGTTGCTCTGGAGGACCAGTCAGCTCAGCCAGACGCAATACAGGCTAAAAGAGCACATGGTGTATGACAACATAATAAAAAGAATTTGTTAAAGGGAAAACAAACTATTAGACTTTAATCCAAAGTGAAACTAATGCATAACCTCCCAAGACCCAAAAGCAGAACTGTAAGAAAGACAAATCAGTGAAGACACCGCCTATCCCTTTCAGGGACTGAAATCTACCCACAAGAAGCATTCTTCTCCTGCATGCCTGAAAAAGAAATAAATGGGACATTGAAATAAGAGAAGAATCTGCATATTCATCTCTTATACGGAAATGAAATTTGCTATGCGGACATGATAAGAGTTGCATTTTAGCAGCATTGATAAGTGAATGTCAAAGCATACATTTTTAGGAGACAATCTGGTTACTTTGGCAACTCGAGCATTATTAGTCACTTCTGATAAGGCATCTTTCTTTCATTACCACCTGCGGCCTTTGTCGCTCTGTTTCCTAGTAGCAGAAAATTGTTTTGATAAAAAGTAATTAACATATTCCGTTGTAACGAGAATATACATACATTTGATCGCTCTTTATTGTCTCTTCTTGAGGCAACATAACAAAATTTAAAAGTAAGCTTTGTTTCCTTTTCTTTATTCCTAACCAAGCCTGAGAGAATTACACTAAATTACTGAGGCATCTATATAACCAAGCCCATTAAAATAATACAATTAGGTTTGAAAATGCCAGTTAGGATTGCTGCTTTAGATCAGGGGATATTTGATTAACAAGGGGAAAAATAGCCTTGAGTTATAATAAAATAGAAAATTGCTATTGTGGGAGCTTTGAGAAAATTACAACAATTCAGAGATACAGAAAATAGTTAAAACCTCTTTCAAGATATAATTGTGAATTATTTCTGTTGTGAATTACCTTGATTTAGTTAAGCATGTTTCAAAATCACTACAGTCCTCAGCCAGGAAAAACACTAATTTTAAAATGTTTTGTACAAGCAATATTGTTTAGTTTTATTCAGATGATTAGTCATGCTAACATGCATTAAAAAAATACATGTTCATATGTATGCATGTCTGTATGTGGTAAGGAGTCTGTTTTTTCAAGGTGTTGTTAGTTTCTTTTCTTGCTGAGGCACTTACTATGGCAAAGAAGTAAAGGCAAGGAAACTATACCACTGGTGGCAGCAGCAATTCCCTGAATTAAATTATTGATTGCTTCAATATATGGCAGAATTGCAGAATGGTTGAGGTTGGAAGGAGTCTCTGAAGACTATCTAGTCCAACTCTTCTGCTCATAGAGCCTGCTACACCCAGTTGCCAAGGATGGAGTCCAGCTGGGTTTGGGATAGCTCCAAGACTGAAGTCTCCACAACTTCCCTGGGCAACCTCTGCCAGTAGCCAATAAGCCTCACAGGAAAAAATCTTTTTTTTCTTCTGCTTAAATAGAATTTCCTGTGTGTGTTTGTATACATTGCTTCTTGTCCTGTCACTGGACACCACTGAAAAGTGTCCTGTTCAGTCTTTTTAACTCCCATCAGGTTGACTCTTGAGAAGCTCACCTTGAGCACTGTTTTTTTCCTGTGGAATAGTCCAGGCTCTCTGATCCTCTGCTCACATGTGAGGTGCTTCAGCCCCTTATCTGAGTAGCCCTTTTCTGGACTCTCTCTGGTATTTCCATACCTCTTTTGTACTAGGTAGCCCACAGCTAGACGTGGTGCTCCAGATGTGGCCTCACCAGTGCTGAGCAGAGGGGTGGGATCATGTCCTCTGTCTGCTGGCAACACTCCTAATGCAGCCCAGGACACTGTTGGTAGGGAGGGGGTTTCTGCAATGGCTCATTGCTGGTTCACGTGCAACTTCTTGTCCACCAGGTCATTGTCTGCAAAGCTGCTTTCTGGTTTTCACCCAGGGTTTGGCCAGACTTGGGTGGGAACTGATTAGGAGATCACCATCAGGTGCCCCCACCTTCCACATTAACTTGGAGGAGGGGCAAGAAGCCACCTCTATAAGAGCTGACTCTGCTTGGAGTGGAGTTGGGATGTCTGCCTACACATTGTGTGTGTGCTGTGTGAGAGTTCTGGCTATTGGAAGGGGTCCCTGACTCTTCATAGCAAGTGGAGTTCCCAGGATGACAGGGACAAAACATGAAGCTGTCCCTGAGCCCCTCCTCTATAACTGGGCTCATGGCCTGGCTGTTCCTATTGCCCAAGGCTTGGCTCCTTGGCTGGCTTACTGCTTTCTTCATGTCCCCTGTGGTGGGTGAGTGCAGTGACTTGTTCCTGCTCTGGTTGTCTGGCACTTTAGATATCTGGTGTGTGATGTGGGAGTGGAGGGAGGAGTTTGGCTGCTAGTTGGCCCATTAATGGTAATATCATTCTATGTCAGACAAGTGGTTGACAGAAGAATTCTCCACTCCTCTTTGTTTTGTATAATCTGCTAATTTGCTGAGGGTGTGCTCTGTCCTATCATCCAGGTCATGTCCTGGCTGAAGTCAAGACAAAATACATCTATTGCTCCTTCTTCATCCACCAAGCAAGTGTCTGTGTCTGTTTAGTTTACATGTTCTCTAATCTGATTCTCCTCTAATGAGGTTAAGTATTTCTTGTTCCAAGCTGTCTTGTGGATCTCAGGACAGGGATTGCTGAAGGTCAGTCTTGCCTTGCCATCAAAGTAAGGAAGCTGTTGAACACCTCAGTCTTTTCCAAGTCCTGTGTCACCAGGTCTGCAGTGCCATACATCAGTGGGTCCCCACTTCCCCTAGTTTTCCATTTGCTGTTGATATACCTGTAGAAGTCCTCCTTGTTGCTTTTCTTGCCATTGCCAGATGAAGCTTCATGTGGGCTTTGGCTTTCCCGGCTGAACAAGCCATAATTTTAGACCATCTAAAATATTCAGGGGAAAAAATTTGTCCCAAGTATGTTAGTGTAGATGTGGGTCTGTACTTGTGTATCTGTATTAGTGTATACATACATATGTGCCTGTATATGTTTAATATGACTCAGTAACCATAAATACATTATGTTGATAAATCCTATTGTCCATTCAAACAGACTGAAAGAAATGTGATCCTATTTTGTATATGTCACAGATTTCAGGGGCCTGAAAGAAAAGAAACCCTAAAAGTTAGTGTTGATAGACTATTGACTGCCTGACAGATTGGTGGTGTGGCAAGAAGTAACTATTCCTTGTCCTTGAAATTCTACTTTCCTGCTCTTGAAAAACAGGTGTAATGGAGGGAGTTGCTCATTTAGACTAGCTCTGGTAGAAACTTAGTAGCTTAGGCATCTATTCTGTAAAATATTTTCCAAATACAGAAGCAGATGTGTGTAACAACAGAAGGGTTATCCTGGGGTGCATTAGAAAGGGTGTGGTTAGTCGGTCAAGAGAGGTTCTCCTCCCCCTCTATTCTGCATTGGTGAGACCACATCTGGAATATTGTGTCCAGTTCTGGGCCCCTCAGTTCAGGAAGGACAGGGAACTGCTGGAGAGAGTCCAGCGTAGGGCTACAAAGATGATTAGGGGAGTGGAGCATCTCCCTTATGAGGAAAGGCTGAGGGAGCTGGGTCTCTTTAGCCTGGAGAAAAGGAGACTGAGGGGTGACCTCATCAATGTTTACAAATATGTAAAGGGTGAGTGTCAGGAAGATGGGATTGAGCTTTTTTCAGTGATGACCTATGATAGGACAAGGGGTAATGGGTGCAAATTGGAGCATAGGAGGTTCAAGGTGAATATCAGGAAAAATTTTTTTCCTGTGAGGGTGCCGGAGCACTGGAACAGGCTGCCCAGAGAGGTTGTGGAGTCTCCTTCACTGGAGTCATTCAAAACCTGCCTGGACGCCTTCCTGTGTGATGTACTCTAGGTGATCCTGCTCTGGCAGGGGGGGTGGGCTAGATGATCTTTCAAGGTCCCTTCCAACCCCTATGATTCTATGATTATATGAAGGGTTAAGTATCTACCAGCAGCATATATATCCCAAGTTTGTATTAAAGTCATGAAACTAATTTTAAATTTAAATGTGTAACTCAAATTGTAATGTGGAAACAGCAACTCAAGAACTGATTAGTCAACACTTTATACAACATTACATACTATACTCATGAAACACACAAAATAGAAAATTGGAAATTGTTAATTGTATACAAATGTTACGTAACATTTGTGGAAAATTAAACACTCCAATTTTATTTTTTTTTCCAAAAAAATTCACTTAACTCATAAAATATAATGTAATATTCAAGTCAAAATTTGTACCAACCAGAAATACTAAAATATCAAATAAGTCACCATTTTTTCAGAATGCAAGGAAAAAGGTATTGTGAATTTTATGTTGCTCAGTTTTAACTATTACCTTTGAGAAGAATGTGAAGTCTTCATGACCAGAGAAAAGGACAAAATTCAAATAAATTATTCATTTAAAATGATTGCCCATCTGTAGTGACATCATGGAGAGTAATGGTCTCTTTTTACATTATACTGTTCAGGCCAAACTTAATCCATTAATATTTGAATTTGATATTCTGAACTAATTGAGTCAGCATTAGGAAGTTTAATGGAAACAACAATTTAAGATCTTTGTCTTGCTGTCTTGTTCTTAGAAATAGGCTCTTGCACTCCTCATACTGGGTTTTTCCCTGTCTAATTCACTACAGGAAACATTGGTGGCAATTCAGAGTAACATTGAAGCTATTATAAACACGGGACAAACTTCCACATAACAAATGAATCCAAAATTATTGTCATTTTACACAGTAAAAATCATTGCTTCAAATACCAGTGAGGTCAGTTGAAGCCCTTACTGTTTGTCACCGTATTTAATTTGTGCCTGGAGCTTTTGGGAATTACTCAAACACATGCTAAGATATGTTCAAAAAGCCATTTTTTTTCCTCAGCTTAGTTAAAAGTGAGTGCTACAATTCATCTCATCTAATTTCCAAGCCATTGAAATTAGTCATTTTGTCTAAGCTGTCAGCTAGGATGTATTTGTAGGTAAGGAAGACAGGCAAGAATTTCTAGAAGGCAGCCAGATTATCTCCATTAACTGCAGAGAAATGACAGTGGTGAATGCACATATATGTACATCTGATAGAAAAGAAATAAGAGAGGCGATCACATGTAACCTGGAAAACTGGTAACACTTCTGTCAAAAACTCCATGGTCATACTCATTTTACCCAGTGTAGACTTCTTTGTGTCAAATGAACGCCTCTCCCTAAAGTCAATTATTATCTCCTCTGACTTTGAAAGCACTGTCTCTGTGGCTAGCCCAAATGCAGACACCTACAAAGTACAGAGATACACGGTTGGAGTAAGTAAATCCTACTTTGTCTCTGAAGTGAAATTGCATTTACAGGAAGGACCGCCCATTATGTTATGGTAGAGTGAGTCACAAGTTTGGTACCAAGTTCCTTGACTGCCTGGGAAAAGGCACTTGGTGCAAAATCTTTGTGACTGTTGGCAGCTGATAATAATTTAATAAAATAATTTCAGTCTCTGTAAGTCACAGAATCACAGAATGTTAGGGGTTGGAAGGGGCCTCCAGAGATCACAGAGTCCAACCCCCTGCCAGAGCAGGACCATCTAGTCTAGGGCAGGTCACACAGGAATGCATCCAGATGGGTCTTAAAAGTCTCCAAGGTAGGAGAATCCACAACTTCCCTGGGGAGCCTGTTCCAGTGCTCTGGAACCCTTCCAGGAAAGAAGTTCTTCCTCAAGTTGAGGTGGAACTTCCTGTGCTCCAGCTTGTGACCATTACCCCATGTCCTGTCACAGGGTACAAGTGAGAAGAGATTGCCCTTTTCTTCCTGACACCCAGCCCTCATCTATTTGTACACATTAATTAGATCGCCCTAAGTCTTCTCTTCTCCAGAGTAAAAAGCCCCAGGTCTCTCAGCCTCTCCTCACACGACAGACGTTCCAGTCCCCCAATCATCCTCGTAGCCCTCTGCTGGACTCTCTCCAGTAGATCTTTGTCCCTCTGGAAATGGGGAGCCCAGAACTAGGCACAATACTCCAGGTGAGGTCTCACCAGGGCAGAGTGATTTTGACTTTAAAAAGGTACCTGTGATTATATTCTAGAGAAATACTTGTTACTTTGGGGACAAAAAAAAAACAAAAAAAACCAAAAAAAACCCAAAAGAAAACAAAACAAACAAAAAAAACACTAAAACCAGCACGCTTTTTAGTTTAATTCCTGAACTTTTTGCTGCTCTTTCAGTTTTGAATAGTGTAGGAAATGAATTTGCTCACTATTTGCAGCTATGTTGAATGAAAAAGGAACTGTAAACTTATATGTGAATTTGCATACATATTCTATCAGAAGCTTGATCTGAAAATCACATATCCAGAGCCAAATCCTAAACACAAATTTTATATACTATAACTGTACTCCCTTATGAGATGTGTTGAAATTAAAGGGCTGTAGACATAGTGCGAGTTTAGGGATATAATTATGGATCAAGACTTACAACTGGAAGCAAAAATAAAACAAACTTGTTGAGCTCAAGCCAACTGACCTTAGTATTCAAAAGATGCTTCACCAGGAATTCCATCCCTTTAGACTGGAAGCTGTTTGCAGATTCTCTCTGCAACTAGTAAGAGTTCTGTGGCCATAAATTCAGATATGCTTTTAATCCAGAAAATAAGTTACTTGCATAAAGTAGTAACTGCAGCGCATCCCTTTCCAAGAAGTAAAGGGATGGAGAGAGGATTTAATATTTATGTGTGTAAGGGGAAATGTTATTAATATTTCTTTTTTTTCTCTGTAACCTGAAACCTGATTTTGAAGTTATGTCAATGTTAGCAACTCGTGTTTATCCATTTGAAAATTATTTTTTCATCTCTCTTTACAAAGAGCTGATTAACTTAGCTTGTATATTTAGAAGTTTTATTTCTTTAAAGGGAGTCCATTCAAATAGCACTTTGTGTTGAAGTGGAAATTTAAGTACCAAATCTACTAACAGTATTCAGATTTTCAGCACTAAAAACGTGTTATGGGAAAGAATATTTATGCTTTGAAATTTTTTTCTCTGTAACTAGAGTGTTTTTTTGTTTGAAGCTTTTTTAAATAAGTGAAAATATTTCAGAGACAGTATTTCCACAAAAAGCTGAAGACAGCGATGATATCAACATCACAAGAAGAGTTGCAGTGTAGTTAATGCAGCAATATCACCTTGAGATTGGGAAGCTGTATTCAGGGGACAGCAGGATATTAGGAAACCTGAGCTGTGAATATAAGCAGTTGTTTAGAAAGGATGAGGACTATGGTAGGAAAACAGATATTCAGCTTTATCCTCCTGTGTCCCTGTGAGTTGATGTAGTGGAACAGAGTACTCTGCTGGGATCAAGGAGGGATGGCATGGCCATCATCAGTAAGACGAGATGCAGCTGACTCAAGAAATTCCCTTTGCAAATAAATCAGTCTTCCAGGCTAAGAATAGGAAAATAATTTTGCTAATAACACAATACTGCAAGAACATAACGTTCCTGTCTCATCCATGGGTATGGTCAAACTCTTTGATGGGCAATAAGTTCATTTATCTCTACTGACTGGTAAGCATGTGGTAGCAGCTTCAGTTAGAGGCCCAAGAGATTAAAAAGAGCAAGGAAACAAGTAAAAGGTGAATAAAGCTTTGTTTAGAATTGGCTGTATTGTGGGTTTACTACATTCAGTTTGGTTCTGCTTTGGAGTATTCCTATACACAGTTTTGAAAAACACTCCAGAGGGAAATACAACTGAAAGTACAAAAACATGAATTGCAATTGAGCGGTGACATTAAAAACAAAACCAAACCCCACAGAATACAGGTACAATGGAGCACAGGCAGAAGATCACCACAGGGCTAAATGGCTCTCCATTTTACTTAATTTTACTGTTTTCTTTCTGGGGATGGAGTTGGAAGGAACTGCCTCAAATTTACATGCCAGCAAAAAGTACTGTTAAAAACTAGTAACAATTGTATACCCTGTGGCTTAAATTTCCTTAGTTTCAAAGTAATGGGAGATGACAACTGCAAAATGACTGTTTAAAGGCGACCTTAAAAGATTGAGAGGAAGATAGACCTGTTAGTTTGACTTCTCTACTGGAAAAGAAGCTATGAACATATGTATAACTATGACAGAGAAGATAATTATTCGTCTTCTGTTTACAAAAGATCATAGAAAAGGTATTTATAAAGGTGTTAAATATACTTGATTTTCAAGAAGAAACTTTACTTAGTTCTTGTGTTTTCTAGAGGAGAATTTTCTGGGGGAAGTTTAAACGCTAGAAGACTTAAGTCAGGAATAAACGGTCAGTTTCTCCAAAGGAGAAAGGTTCCACTCAAGCATGAGATGAAACCTGTGCTCTTTAACCTCTTTATGAATAACCTAGGGGGGAGGGAGGAAAATAAAAAAGGTAGCAGAGGGGAGATAAAACTCAATCATTTAAGTTGTTGATCTTGTCAAATTATTTAGGGTGAGGAAATTAAAATAAGCCTCAGTAATCTATATTAGAGAAGTATAAAAAAGTAAGTATGTAGGTGCATAGTGATGATCTCTAGATTAAATATTACTTTTCAGGAAGTAGTTCTTAGAGGGCAGTTATTGACTCTCACTTCTCAACAACTGTAAAAAAGAGAAAACTGGGAATTTCTAAGAATGGCCAGTGAAAAAGAAGCATTGTTATACTAAAGTCCCGACACATATTTTGCCCTGATATTTTACATTGCATTCAATTCTGTTTACTTCTAATAAAAAAAAAAAAAAAATTTAGAAGAGCTTTAAAATGAACAGAGGCAATCAGAAAAACATCATCAGAAATAAAGACTTCCATACAACTGTAGGGAGGAATATTAAATAGGCTAAGAGCCTTCAATATTGAAAGGAGGTGATTGATTGAGATCAGAGGAGATGCTGGAGATCTCTGTAAAGTGGATAAAATGGCCAGGTCGTGATGGGTCACCATATTTTATTGTACAAGGAAAACTTATTTGCTTTAATTTAAATTGTCAGGCAGTAAGTTTAAGACAAATGTAAGTAAGCATTTTTCTTACGTGACCCACAAGTGTCAACTTTGAACTCACAAAATGTTGCTGTAGTCAGATGGACAGAAGCATTCAAAGAGCAATTGAATAAGTTATCAACACAAAGTCTAGTTCAAATGTAGTGAGGCTGTTAAATGGAGTTACATAAAGGGTACCAGGTTATCCTTATGCTGGCAGTTGGAAACATTGAAAGGAAGTTATTGTTGTACTGCTCCTCTGTTCTTTTGCTTCTTCATTAGATATCTGCTGTTTAATTGTTATATCTGTGATACTGACTGTAAGATGCTGAGTGATCCTCCTTAGGATCTAGAGGTTAAGTAGCCCATGGACTGGCTCCTCTCCATTTTTTTATTAGCCCTTCCAAAGCAGATTGGCTAAATAGGGCTACATAATGCTGAGTTTCTTCTCGGCCTCATGTGGTGCTCCTATGGCCCTAGCACATAATTCTTATTTTGTGTGTGTATGTTTTACCAAGTGTGCCTCAAGTAAGGTGAAGACTGTGTTGCAGCCTACCAGAACAGGCTCTTCTGATATGCTCTGGAGGGTGTGGGTTGCATGGCATCAGGTATGGGGAAATGATTATTCCCTCTGCTCAGCAACCATGAGGCCACATCTGGAATATTGCATCTGCTTTTAGGATAACCCAGTCTAGCACAGACATTGTTATATACTGACATGGTTATATATTGACATTGAGCTGCTGTGGTTGCCTGTTGTTGTTCCATCCCAGATACAGAACTTATTTTTCTTGGCTGAGTTTCATGAGGTTTATGATGGCCCACTTCTCCACCTCTCAAAGTTTTTGTGAATAGTATCTCTGACCTGAAGCATATTAGATCTTCCCCCCTGTGTCATTTGGAACATACAGGAGATCTATCTGACCTATCATTCACATCATTGACAGAGATTCACTAATTCATTTAGTTGATTCATTGACCTCAAAATCAAGTTTTGAGAACTAATATCCCAAATTGGTTGCCTGTTAGACTTTAAAACATTAACCTGGATTCTTAATTGCCACAACCATTTTTAAATCCACCTTGTAAATCATACAACCAGTCTGTCTTTCCCTAGTTTGGCTACAAGGATGCTATAGCAGACTGTCAAATGTTCTACCAAAATCAAAATAAATAGCTACCAGTGCTTCATCTGCACAACCTCCACTATCCACTGGGGCTTTTAACTCCTCATAGAAAGGAATCAGGTTGGTCAAGTACAGTTTGCCCTGGGTAAATCTGTGATGGATGTTAGGTCACCTGTTGTCCGTAATGTTCTTGGAAATTCATCCATGGGGACTTGCTCCATAAGCTTCACAAGGCTTTCATATTTTCAGGTTAAACAAAGTGAAATATAAGCCAAGGTAAAAGTTACCTTCTAAAAATTCTTCTTTTATTCAAATGTAGCACAGTAGTGTGTTGTGACTGTAGCTACATAGCTGCAGGCTACGAAATATGTATCCAGCACAGAGATTAGAGGTACAAGTGCCCTCACCATGTAGGTAGAATCACAGGGAAGAAGAGAGGTGCTGTATTGCACATCTGTGGTCTGTAGTGATGCATGGTATATCCCACTCAAGCTCAATCCCTGCAATTTAACAGGATCTTTCTTCACCCTTTGCTAAATTAACCACATTATATGGCAGCCCATGTATGACATGGCTATAGTGGCAAAACCCATGGTGCAGGTATGCCAGCAACAGCATTTTGTTCATTAAATCAGTCTGAGCTTTACCATTGAATTCAGTAGCTAAAACATGGTGTGATTTTGAAAAAACTCACCTGACATTCAAATATTATATTAATTTTCTGGAATTATTGATCAAGAATCATTGAAAAAGGAGAAAAAATAGAAAATGTATGAGAGAATTGCCTTGACTACCCATCCAGATGTCTTTATACATTTTCACTTATAAAGAAAGCTAGGAAAAATATCAAAATTTTTCCTTGTGGTTAAAAGAATGTTATCTTGCTTTCTTTTCAGACAAAATACTAACTTACAACATTTACATTCAAACAGTGTCCAGATCAGTGAAGTGGAAGTTAAAGTAGCAGGGTTGTTGAGTTCTTTTATAATTGTATGAGAGGAGTTATCACGTCACTTTATGAACAGCAAGTTCTTAGGTCAGGGACCATTCAGAGACAAGCCATAAAATAAAGAATAATATAGTCAAGATACCAGTAAAATAGTAGAATCAGCACTTCTTACACTATTTAACTGGAAAAGGATGAGGACTGCCTTGGGAACTAATGCTTCTTAACAGTATTTGGGCAGGGAGCCAAAAGGAAAATGCATTTCAGAAAGATCAAGACAGGCCAGTAGTCAGTAGGGTGGGCAATCATGGCAAGCCACCTAAAGCAGCTAAACCCAGGATTTTAAGCTGAGCATGGATGAGATATTCAGGTCCTTGTAGGTCAAAATAGAAATCTGCAATGTGTTTATTAGATTACTAGTGAAATGGAAACTTGAGGTTTAGACATTTGCTTACTGTCCAATACAAAATTGAACTAACGTAAGTAACCTAACTAGTTACATAGAAAAGTTTTTTTATAAAAATACTAAGTTTGATATTCAGTTAGGTCTACATGGGCTTTAAAGGCTCTAATTGGAAGATGTATTAGCTTAATGATGTGTCCATCCTTGAACAGTCCATGCAGAGTTCTCAAGATCTAGTTTTTCACTTTGTTACTGCTTCATTTTGTTCTGTAGTTTATTTGAAATTTACTGTAAAGGGCGATTGATTCAAGTAGCCTAAGTGTAAGTACATATTGCTGCCTCTTCATCCTTCTCTTCCTCAAGATGACTTCAACCTTAATCGAAGATTGTGAGTGGTTTCATAATAAGCAGCAAACATAAATCTTCAGGCATATACTAGGGATGCTTTTTTGTCTCTAAAGTAACAACATGCTCAAGTTGAAATACATATGAAGAGCTGTTGGAACAGAAAGCTGTGTTCATGCTGATGAAAATCTTACTATAGTAGCAGTAAGTGCTCTTATGTTATGAAAATAGCTAAGATAAGACCTGCAAACTGCTGATATTAGAGTGATAATTAAGATACAGATAATATTAGAATATTGATTTTCTTTGAAGAAACATGTGACATTGCTTTTAATTTCACTCCTAAAGAGTGTTACATGTTAATTCACTTTGGCATCAAGATTGATTTTGGGTATTACATGTTAGTATTTTTAAATAGAATGTCTTGTATGTCTCTATGATTATTCATATGTTTATTAGCAACATACAGAAGAAGAAGTCTATCCTTATAAAGGTTAATAACCTGCTGATTTTTACTCTTATACCTTTGTCAACTAACAAGCTCCCCTAATCTGTCGCCCATTTATCTTCAAAAAGCTCACTGAGACTTTAGGAGTACATGATTTTGTTTTTCTCATCCAAGATTTCTCCCAACATTGAAAAACTATGCCTTTTTTTAAGATATGGAGTTTTTTTAGACTTTCAGTTTGTAGTCATCTTAAAAACATAATTTCCTTCCATAGCAGTTGGGAGTAGCTTGAATGACTGTTGCAATAGTTCCATTATCAGAGACTCAGAAAAATCTTGAATGCTGCAGATCCCCCACACCACAGCACCCTGCAACCTCCTTAAAACCTCACTGTATTGTATCTTATGACCTAGTAAATTACCAGGCTATGATGGAATTTCTTATTTTGAAAAGAGAAGGGAAAAAAAAACCACACCCAGCTAGCATTGAGTCTTTCACAGCATCTATAATTTTTCTTCAGCATGAAGATGCAGTTTTCCTTGTCTATGAAAATGATCATGTAACCATCGATGTCACAAATAAATAGAAATAAATAGGCATATCTGTCATATATTAGCCTTTGGAGTTGGAAGGTTCACAATGCTGTGAATTACTAGTGATGTTTTTAAATATGATAATCATTGAGTTTTGATTTTTAGAGTGTACCCTCTGTTCATTTAAATTGACATCCATAGAGAGAGCAAAAATATATGCAACCAGACTTTCTTTTTTTGAATAAATTCTTGTGGGTTCATTTTGTTCTTTTTTGGTAGCGAGTTTCATTGATTTGAATCTTTCTGCAACTTAATATCCTTTTTATTGAAGTCTAAACACTCTCCCGTTGATCTCACTGTTGTCTCAAAATCTGCACGAGCACATGGGGAAATTCACATACAGGTGTCAAATACCTGTGGTATATAGCTGAGAAACTTAAATTCCTTATGGTTCTCTCTTATGAATGGTGAAGATATTGCACTTTTCATTTCTTCCACAAGTAACCAAGCAAAAAGGTTGAGCTAGTACCTGGATATTTTCAACTCAGACACTGACTCTTCTGTGAAGATCTAACGTGGAAGCAGGAAATTATCACAGGATCTTTGTCCCTCTGCCCTTGCTGAAAGAATACGTATTTTCTACAGAAATATTCTAAGGATTGAAATAACTTAAGCTCTTTATCCATATATTTACTTTTATTTGTCTCATGGCTTATAAAGACTAACAAGA
Organism: Merops nubicus; assembly: GCF_000691845.1. Classification (NCBI taxonomy): domain Eukaryota; kingdom Metazoa; phylum Chordata; class Aves; order Coraciiformes; family Meropidae; genus Merops; species Merops nubicus. Next base: position 12,905 of record NW_008606185.1, on the reverse strand, counting down.
CTTGAACTGTGCTTAATTTTGGGAAAAGTATCAAAAAAGCTTCTAATCCAGACCTTAAGTAAAGGTCTCAAGGGATATATGTACTTAGCTCTCCTGAGTTATAAGTCTGCTATAAGCTTTCTGCTGACATCAGCTCTTCTACAGGTTCATCTTTCATTCCCTTCCTAAGTAAACCATTAATGAAGTAATTGATTATGAGAGACTGTATAAACAGAGTTAAATCTTGAACTTTTTTACCACCACTTTTAGGTGAGTTGTGTAATTATGCTGGTAGAACAACAGTGAAAAAGAACAGGGTTTAACAACCCTTCTCCCTCATTTTAGCTAAAAGCGATATCAAAATGAGTTATGCACTAATATAGGTTTACACCAGTACAGGTTAGGGCTTGACCATCTGGAAAGCAGCTCCATGGGCAAGGACCCGTTGGACAACAAGTCAACCATGAGCCAGCAGTGTGCTCTTGTGGCCAAGAAAGCCAGTGGTATCCTGGGCTGCATTAAGAAGAGTGCAATCAGCAGGTTGAAGGAGGTTCTCCTCCCCTCTGCTCTGCCCTAGTGAGGCCACATCTGGAATTCTGTGCCCAGTTTTGGGCTCCCCAGTTCAAGCACAAATTCTTCCATGCTGATCTTCTAAACTATAGAACCATGCTGTCTGTATCTGTCTTACATAAAGCATGGAAATATCTTACATGCTTTATATATGTTAAGCTATTCCACAGAAAATTAAATAGTTTCAGGAGGAGAGACTTAGAGAGAGAGACAACTCTTGGCATTAAATACCCTGCCTGGTTTTAATTTCATGGAACTTCAGGTGATAAAGAACTATTAAAGGTTGTAGGCTGAAGCAGGAATTCAGTTGATAGGAAGAGTTAGGAGATAGGAAAATATATAAATAGCTGTAAGTTAAAGAACACCATCTTAAAATGGTCATCAAAAATAGATTGCTGTTGTAGGTGTTGACATTGACTGCTAATGACATTTATGAAGCTAAATACAGATGAGGTGTATCCAGAATGGATAACATGAATCTGAGAAGAATTTGGACCAGGTTCCCTCAGTCAGAAGTAGAGAACTGAACTTGCTTTTCTTTTGTCTGGGGTAAAGTCTCTATCCAGTGAGATATTGGCAGAGTAGCATGCCAGGCACCACAGCTCTTGCTCTTCCAAATTGTCTCTGCACCACATGAACCCCAGCATCTCCTAAAGCACCTACTGGCTTTGATCATTTAAGGAAGGTAGGTGAAGGAATGCTCAGGTTGTGAGCCCAAAGGTAGTTAGATGTGTGCCAGAAACGTGCCTGCTTACTTTGGTCAGCCATGCATGCAGTCTGAGTGTGCTCAAAGGGGGACTGTGATGCTGGAAGCACATCTGTTGGAGTTTAGGTACCTGTGGAAGTCATGTACTGACAGTGTTAGGCATAGTGCTGTGTGGGTTTTGAGGAGCTTAATTTGTAATTTAGGCATCTGAAAGTGGCAGCATAATGCTTATGTCCCATTTGGGAATTTAGTGTAAATGAAATAAATCTGTTCTAGCTCTTTCCTAAGGCAAGTGGGAATACAAAGTCTTCGTTTTACATATTATTTCTCATTTATTTTGGGGGGGGAGGGTTCTTTCTGTGCCTTACTGTATTCCCAAAGGATGATCATGAAAAAGTCTGTGGTTTAGTCCCTGGGAAAAAAAGAGCTGCTTTTTTTGTGTTTTTAAGGAAGCGTATTGAGAGACTATGAATATATTTAAATATGTCCTTAAAGAAATGCACAACTGGACAGCACTTCGCACACGAAAAGCAACAATTTTGTTTTAGTAATTCAAATTGTGTTAACATACTTCTGTGTACTTTATGCAGTTACTTTTATGTTCTGAGGTATAGAAGTGTCTCTGCAGGGTACAGGAAACCTAAGAAGGTAATTTCAGGACATGCTTTGGAATTAGTCACTTGAAAATTGGAACACATCAGCTTAATGCTTCTTATCACATCTCTTACTCCTTAGTCCTCGGTGATGGTTTTGGAGAAAGGAGGCTGGAAACAGTCATTTAACACAGATCCTCAAGTTTACAGAATCTCATAACAGCCTCATTAATGATCCATACCTTTTTTCTCCCTTCAAACAGTTTCATACTGGATATTCAGAAAGATGGCAATCCCTGTCTGATTCTGACCTCTGACATTAATTTTGGTCTCTGTTGCCAAGCCAAGGACTATTTTGCTGGGCTACATTTTCTTTAGTCCTAGACTCTAGTAGCTAATAATAATAAAAATGTATATATGGGAGGATGAATGATAAAGAACAAAATAGCATACAGAAAACTTGTATCTAGTGAAGCAGTTCAGATGTCAATATTTGATGCCATTATCTTCTCTCAGATCATTAAACTGCTGATAATACTGAAATGGAGCAGAGACCTGCTTTGGCAGTATTGTTTCCCTTCCTACACTATTTGCAGATGCACTGGGTGGAGTTCTTATTTGCCCCAAGGAAAACTTCTTTTACAACTTCATAAGTAGCTGCTGAACTAAATGCCCAATAATTTTCAAACTTTCTGGATATTTATGGGCTGAGTAATTTTACTCAACGCTTCACAAATGTACATACATTTGAATAAAATAAAAATAGTCCCCTGTTTTGTTTTTTTTTTTTCCATCTTATCTAGAGGAGACAATAAATGGGAAGCAAGAAATAAATACTCAGTATAACATGTGTTTTATAACATTAAATGAAGTGCCAGTGTGTCTTTGGGTTGGATTTAAAATGAGTGCCAGGATGGACTTCTAAGTATGCAGGAAAGTTTTAGAATATAAGTATGTGAGGTGAAAGGA